>NC_133650.1:14164991-14464991 GCF_009905375.1 Apium graveolens | reverse complement strand
CTAAAAAATTGCGACATTATTTTCAAGGGAGAACAGTGCAAGTTGTGACCGACCAACCACTCAAGAAAATTTTGACAAGACTAGAGGCTTTGGGAGGGGTGGTCTCCGGGTCGATCGAGTTGAGCGAGTATGATTTGGAGTATGTTCTGAAAATGTCTATTAAAGCACAAGCCCTGGTAGATTTTATGGTATAATGCACCTTCACGGGGCAAAAGGACATGATGCCCGAAGAATAGTTGATTCGGTAGCCTGGAAAATTGGAAACTCTTCGTCGACGGGTTAGTGGCAGGGTCAAAATATGGAGCGGGCCTCATTTTGCCCTCTTCTAATGGATTCGAGATATGTTAGGCTATTCGGTTCACTTTCCCCTCACCAACAATGAGGCTGAATATGAAGCCTTACTAATTAGGATGAACTTGGCAAAATATCTGGAAGCAAAACACCTCAGGGTGTTCATTGATTCTATGCAGGTAGTAAAGCACTTCTCGGGAGAGTATGAGTAGAGGGACCCTCGGACCCGAGACTATGCCACCAAGGTACGAGAACTGTCTTTGTCTTTTCAGTCTTTTGAGTTGAGTTAAATTTCTAGGGAAAACAACAGTCGAGTCGATGCATTGTCCCATTTGGCATCAGCCGAGACTCAGAGCCTTACTAGTTCAATCTACATTTTTGAAATGAAGATCCTTCGATTGACAAGATATAATGCATGGAAACTCATCAAGTGATAACTTGGATGACAACATTTCTATCCTTTTTAGAGAAGGGGACATTGTCCCTAAATAAAAAAGAGGTGCATAAAGTCAGGTACAGAGCGTCCAGTTACACAATCATATATGGGAAACTTCATAGAAGATCGGCCTCATCCCCTCTTCTCCGAGGCCTGAACACTGAAGAGCATAAAGTAGCTCTAGAGATGATCCATGAAGGCATCTGCGGTGAGCACCTTGACGGAAGGGCTTTAGCCTTCAAAATCTTCTGGCAGGGTTTTTACTGGCCGACCCTAAGAGCCAATGTACATCAGTATGCAAATAAGTGCATACAATGTCAGCTATTTAGCCCTATTCTGAAGCAACCTCCAGAGGAAATGGCTTCGGTCCTAAGTATCATATCCTTCGTCATGTGGGCAGTAGACATTGTGGGGATCCTTTCGACTAGTACCAAGCATATGAAGTATTGCATTGTGGTTATCGACTATATGACCAAATGGGTTGAAGCTCGTCCCTTGGGCACCATAACCGAAGAGGCGGTAAAGAAGTTCATGCTAGAACAAGTCATACTGAGGTTTGGAATCCCCAAGGTATGTGCTTCAGACAATGGAACTCAGTTCATCGAAAATAAATTCAGAACTTTCTTACACCACATCTGAATCCATCAGAAGTTTAGCTCTGTGGGTCACCCTCAAGGCAATGGGGCAATTGAGGCTGCGAATAATATCACCTTTGAAGGCATAAAAAAGAGACTGGGCGAAGCAAAAGGCCTTTGGGCCGAAGAATTACCATGGGTTCTATGGGCCTACCAAACGACACCAAGGTCGTCCACATGCGAAACACCTTTCAGACTAGCCTATGGAACAGACGCTCTTTTGCCAGTTGAAGTGGGCCTGGACTCCTATCGAGTTGAAGTTTTCAGCATTGAAAGCAACGAGGTCGGCCTAAGAGCCAACATAGACCTCCTAGAAGAAGAAAGGGAAATAGCCCACTAGAGAATTCTCAAGTACCAATTCAGGCGGCCCAATACTATGATTCAGGCATGAAAAAGCATAATGTCTTCGTCGGTGACCTAGTATTGAGGGAGCTAGCTATATTAATGCCTATTAAATAAGGAAAGCTTCAGCCTAATTGAGAGGGTCCCTACTCAGTGGCCGAAGTAATCAGGCCAGGAATATACAAGCTGAAAATCTTGACAGGAGAGCCCATCAAAAAACACTTGGCATGGTTCTAGACTCCGAAAGTTTTTTCAATAAGCTTACAAGAAGCCCTCCTAGTCTATTTTTGATTATTTAATTCTGTCATTTACTTCAGTACTTTTGAATTCCCTAAGCGTGAAGCATGTATAACATTATATGAACTCCTATTTTTCAATGGAAGTTACATGTTTCTCATTCCATTTTTACTTAGCATTGAATGATAATGTCTAGTTTTACGAGTTTTCAAACCATAATATGTTTTAAAGAAAGAATTATAGACCTCCGGATAGAGGGCAAGAAATCAGCCAATTAATTAAATATCCAAAGTCATCACATGTTTTTTCTTAAAACTAGGCAGCAAGTCAAAAATTTTACTAAGGCCCAAAGAGAGGCCGGAAAAGTAAAACTTTATCAAAATTTTACTAAGGCCCAAAGAGAGGCCGAAGAGGTAAAGTATTTTAAAATTTTACTAAGGCCCAAAGAGAGGCCGAAGAGGAAAAATATTTTAAAATTTTACCAAGGCCTAAAGAGAGGCCGAAAAAGTATAACTTTATCAAAATTTTACTAAGGCCCAAAGAGAGGTCGAAGAAGTAAAACTTTATCAAAATTTTACCAAGGACCAAAGAGAGGCCGAAGAAGTAAAATTTATCAAAATTTTACTAAGGCCCAAAGAGAGGCCGAAGTAGTAAAACTTTATCAAAATTTTATTGAGGTCCAAAGAGAGGCCGAAAAATTAAAACTTTATCAAAATTTTACTAAGGCCCAAAGAGAGGCCGAAGAAGTAAAACTTTATCTAAATTTTACTAAGGCCCAAAGAGAGGCCAAAGAAGTATAACTTTATCAAAATTTGACTAAGGCCCAAAGAGAGGCCGAAGAAGTAAAAATTTATTAGTAAGGCCCAAAGAGAAGCTGAAGAAGTAAATTGTTTCAAAATTTTACTAAGGCCCAATGATAGGCCGAAGTAGTAAAACTTTATCAAAATTCTACTAGGGCCCAAATCAAGGCCGAAGAAGTAAATAAAAATATATATAATAATAATAATAAAAGATGTAAGAATAATCAAAGATGCATCAAAGGAAAGGAAATTATATATTATAAGCCCGAAAGCAAACTAGCATAATAGCCCCAAGGCAACGATAGTCTAGCCCGAAGGTAATAAGTTCACAAAAATTAAATTTAAGAAAAAATTACATCAATCAGAAAGGTCTTCGTCCGGGTCTGAAGAAACGACCAGAGGCGCGTCATCAGCAGCTCTTCCGACAGGGTCTTCCATGCCGACATTTAGCAGAAGCTTGTAGTACCATCCCCTGTCAGAAGCCTGAATGACGGCTTCGTCAAAGCCCATCTTGAAACAACGTTCCTTTGTCTGCTCCAGCTTCTTCTTCTCCTCTCGAAACATCTTCCGGGATGCCTTCAGCTAAGCATTTCGATGCTCCACACGCTTCTTCAGCTGGGTCACATCTTCCTCCAAATTACACTTATCGGTGGCAAGAGCTGAAGCATGTCCCTCAGAAACTTCCCTGGCCCTTTGCTCCCGTCCGAGCTCATCCTCAACCTTAGTGACCCGGGCCTCAAGCTGGCTCGCCGCCTTCATCCGGGCCTGAGTATCCTGGACCTTGTCGGCTATGGCCGCCTCCCAAGGAACGGCCTGAAAAGAAAGGGAGTTAGAGCTAAAACAGAAAAAGAGCAAAACAATATATCAAAACAGTATAAAGGGAAAAACGTACCAGAGAGAGCCAGTCCATGAGCTCGGTGCAAGCCTCAGGAAGATCCATATTAGCGTAGACACTCTGATCCTTTGGCAACATAAGACCTCGACAAAGGTCGGGCCAAACTTTCCCGGTCGTTGCAGAAGACCTTGTCACAATGGAGTCTGAGGATAGTACTTCACAGTTCGGGATATAGGTCTCAATAATGTCGTCGCCATGATCCCTTGCCCTTTTGCGAGGGTCGGGAAGACTGTCCGATGAATCAGACCAAGTTTCGCCAGTCAACTCCAAAGAATGAGTGGGCAATTGAGCATGATATGATATTGGCGCCTGAGTATCGACGTCTTCAGATGAGAAGTCCCGACACCTGCCCTTTTAAGAGCTAGTTTGTCCTCAGCCTTGCGCCTTTTCCTCTCCAAAACCTCCTATCTAGAAGACACTTCAAGTACAAAAACACAAGGAAAATGTTAACTTCCCGAAGCCATACAGAGCAGTGATCTATACAAGTAAAAATAGCAAAACAAAGAAATAAATGTTCACAGAATGACAGAAAAGTGTTACCACTACCCCATAGGGAGAATAACCAATCTTTCTCCCGACTACTAGTCAATGATAGCTTGGGAATTCTCAGGGACACTAGTTTTTTGTAATTTATAGCCTCTTCGGGCTCGCGGTCGGGCATCATTTGTTAGTGTATGTGCCCTAGAGACAACACTATTATGTTTATGTTATGAGACATTTGGATTATTAATTATGATTCTATGGATTATTCTTTAGTAGTTTATTATATTTTTATTTTTTGCGATAAAATGTTAGATTAATAAATGTCCTTGGAATATGATATGTAAATCTATATCTCTAAGTACATGACTTAGAAATGACATTGTGAAAATAGTATTAATATTCCTAAAGGTCCCTAATCAAGTATTATTGTTAAGGGACGATAATAAATACGTTGAGACTAGTGTGTTTGTTGACTAATAATCACATCTCATTATTCATAGGTATGGTGAAACTAAAGTTTAAACACAGGCACGTGTATTAGATACATGGTGCTGGATTGACCTGTTGTGAGATACTACATGTTTATAGTGTCAGAAGTTAATCTCACAGTGATAATGATGTATTGGTCTTTAGACCTGAAATCATTATATTTCTATACGAGAATTAATATAATTTGATACTATTGAAAGTTATCCTTGACCGGGTAATAATAAAAGTAGACATTGAGTATATTATGAATTGTATGATAAATATGAATGATCTAGATGAGATTTAGCCCTCATATATTAAGGAGTGATATTAATGGCCTGTAATAACTCGAATTTTTGAGACTTTGTGAAACGCTTAATGAATAGTAACCCTGAAAAACGGGGCAAAAACGTTTTAGCCCATACTATGTTGTGCATGAGAAATTGAATTTCGGAGTTGATAACATGATTATACGTACCAAATGAGTGTATGTAAACGCTATTAGTTTTCGAAGAAAATGAACTTTGAAAAATGACCGTATCTACGAACCATCAAGGATTACAGGGAATCACAATATAATTACGAATTTAAAATCCTGTGGATTTATATCCAAGAATGATACTTCAAAACATGAAGAATGTATACGAAAGGATTTACACCGCGAACCGTTTATGAGAAATTATTACGAAAATAAATAAGCGACCAAGCAAACGCTTAAACGAATAAATAAATGTATCGAACCAAACTACTAAACTAAATAACCATGGTAAGGATCTAACCATGGCTAGGTTACCAAATAGTAACCTAAACTAGGAAGTATGATGACCTAAATTAGGAATAGTAAAGCTAAAACCTAAAACTAGATAGTTAGCTTGTAAACCTAGGAAGCTAGCAAGATATATCCTAAGATATGCCAAGATTTTCTAGTCTTAGGTTATATACTAAAAGATATACAAGTCATATAACATAATCTTTCAAGAGAAGTAATCAAGAAGCAACAAAATCTCTCTCTCTCTCTCTCTCCCCCCATTTTCTTCTTCATTCGGCCAAACACTAAGGAGGAAAACCAAATTCAAAACTCTCTCTTCTAGCCATGGAAAAAATCCACCATTAATTCCCAAGCTTCCTAAATCCTAAACTAAGGTAAGATAAATTTTTGAGCTCATTTCATTGAGGTTTGATGGGTGAAATATATTCAAGAAAAGTGATAATGAATAGTATGAATAGTAAATTTTCTTTGGTTTCTTGATTTTAATGGTTGATCTAGGTTCCAAAAACCCTACCAAGCATTCCCAAGAATTCACCATCATCAAGAACACATCTCAAGTTTTCAAGAAAGGTATAAATCTTTGACCAATCTTTATTTAAGGTTTAAGTTCAAGAATCTTTGAAAACCTAGTTATAAACTTAGTTTTAGTGGTTGATTTGTTGTAATCTTGATGTTTAGTTAATTATTTCTAAGGTTGATGATTGTTGCCTAAAGAACATGATGTTCTTTAGAGGAGTTAGTGTTGTGATGATGATTTGATGATTGTTGGTGGTAGTATAGAGATTTAAGACGTAAACAAAATTCGGATCGTAATCTCGCTAAAATGAACAAAACTCTATATTAAGTTTCTACAGAAATTCCTGACTGTATAAACTGTAGTTTATTGAAAATTAATGTTATAAGGATCGTTTAGGCGCTTGAATCGCTTGATTCCGAATTACGGATAAAAAGTTATGACCGTTTTAGTAAAAGTGATTTACAAGACAATAACTGCTACGAATTACGAACTTTGGGAATAGAAATGATTGACTTAAAAATATTCATAAATCATAAAATTTTTACAGAGAGTAGTAAATAGAGTTCCGTAACTTCTATAAAAAGTTCAAGTAAAAATAAGAATTTTTCAATTTTATAAAAATATCGGAACCAAGACCGCGCGATTAGAAAACCGTTAGAAATCATAAGCGGAGCCGACGATGAAAATGTAAATGGACATAAGGTACTTCGAAAAGGAAGTGAACGTGACATGAATAAGTACTTAAGCAAATAATAAGAGTAAAATGAGTTGAGAGAACGAATAATAAGTAGCATATGTGTACGAGTCACCGTAAATAAGAACAGAATCTAACGAAACGGTTTATGTTTATGGTTATAGATTTCAGAGCGGACCCTAGAGCATCCTCCACCTCAAAGTACCCAGGCAAGTTTACGAACCCAACTCCATATACCGTTGTGTTGTGAAAGGATTGTTTTATTATCTTTTGCATAAATTCCATGATTTCCATGATACTAAGTATTTGAGTTTGCGCATATATAACAACAGTAATACGATATGTATATGTCGTAGAAGGTTTTAATGCCGCCATGAGCGTGATGTATAATTATAAGACCGATAGTCGGTTGGAGTTTTAAAATGAAAACCCAGGAATCATTCCGGTGATGTTTTGGACGATTAAAGTCTGTACTTATTTTATTCTAAGGGACTCAATGTCCACTTGCGAAACATTAAATACCTCGAACTTTTATTAAAACGATTTCCAAAGATCGTATTCCCTCAGCTATATTTAATTACTCGAATAATGGATATTATTTCATTTATTCATTTAATATAGGAGAAATATTCTTCAACAATTATTTATTTCAAACTCGAATAATTATTAAAGATTACTCTAAATTACTTAAACATATATTAGTTGAGGAATATAATTTCAAATATTCTTTTAAAGTAATTCGAGGTTTAATTATTTAATTATTAATTATTTATTAAATGATTTAATATGATTTAAAAATCATAAAACCTGATTTAAAATACTTTCTGAATTTTAAAAAATCATTCAAATAATTTCAGATCGTCGAAGAATATTATGTCGACTTATTTTAAATATTTTGAATATAGTTTCAAAAGAAATTCCCTCTTATTTAATTATCTTTTGACAACGGTCAACTCACATCCTTAGTGCTTCCTCCGAAAATTCTCGGAAGTACATATATATATATACACACCCATAAGATTAGTTATTTCTATCAACAAGCAAAAAGCTTGGGGAACTTTGATGTGGTTCGAGTTCTTGGGATATAATAGGATTTCTTAAAGGACAAGGGAGGGGTAGAGATCCAGTACTTCATGTATTGGGGAGACTGCCAGTACCGTGGGAGACGGTATTATTTGTACCTAAGGACCTGCGAAGTGTGTGTATACCCGAAATGGGACACATAGCCCATATGCGGCAAGGGTGATAACCGGGATACGAAGGTGTCGTCCTTCTACTAGTAGAAAAGGTTACTAATTGTCCGTAGTATGACTAATCATCGTATGCGGTAGCTCCAGTGAATGTCCTATTCTTCCAATTGGAATTGTGATGCAATACCGTAACCCAAGCCTAGGTGCTGGGTTTACCATTAAGGTATTCGCAAGATAATAAATCCACTAGAGAATTATTTCCGAAAGAAGGTGTGTATCATCGAGAAAAACTATTTTTGAATAAAACATATTTATCATATATAGGATTATACTTGAGTTTATCATACAGTCATTTCTTACTGTACATTATTATGTTGGGCATTATAGCTCACACTTGTTTTCTTAAAATTGACACAACACAACAGTGAATCAAGATGCCTATCATGAAACTCACATCCAGGAAACGGGTAGGAAACGACCAGCTGTTTCGTAGGATGTTTAGTGTTGTACCTCAGGTAGATCGAATAAGCTGAATTGGTTTTCAATTATTTTTAGTTCGGCTTATTTACAAGTATGACTTGTGTAAGATAATAAATAAGAAACGAATATTTGGCCGACGGACTAACCTTACTCAAAGGTTATTTCCGTGGTAAGACTTAGTCACTTTTGGGTTGTAATAATTAATCACTTTGTGGATTGATATACTCTAGTAATGAATGGTTCATTTCCAAGACAATAACCTATAAGTGTGTGTGTCATAAGTGTGGGGTATTAAAGGTGTGAGTATTTATATATTATGGTACGAGGTAAGTGTTATACAGGATTCAAGATGGCGTGGCCTCCTAGATCCCTGACCCCGGATTTTGGGGCGCTACAGAAATGGTATCAGAGTCTTAGGTTATCAAATCTTGGATATGATAGGATATAAAATACGTAGACATAAGGATAATAATAATCAATTAGAGCTCAAGTCGAGTTCGCCGTCGGGCTACATGGGTAGTATTGACAGTGTAACACCCCCAAATCCGGGGTCGGGGATCCAGGTTGTCACGAGTTCCATTTCCCTTAATAACCCTCAATCTTTATAAACAACCAACTACCGCGTACTGTGACCCCACAATATACACACACACCACAAGTTATAGTCTCAGAGATGAATACCAAAAATAACACAAGTCATTTTATTCCACAATTATAAACCATTACACCTTAAAAGGGTTTCTGAATAAATTTACATATTCTTTGCCATTATTACAATTTATAAGTATGTATAAGTATGGTACATCAAAAGTTGAAAGCCTAGCCTATTGGTAGTTCCTACCTCAGCTACAACGACATCAACGCCTACAGGAAACTGCAAAACGTTTCCTATCCGCTCACGAATTGGGAGCTTGGTCCTGTTCATCTTGTATATCTATTGTTGTGTGATGAAAGAAGAAAGTAAGGGTGAGCAACAAGCCCACCAAAATAATATGTATAATGATTTATAATATGTGAGCATCCTCATAGTACTCATGAAAGTCTTGGTCAAGTAAAAATGAACCAAGTTTGATATCTTATCGCGACCAAGTCACAAAATATTCAGTAAATAAGTATATATACTTTTCAAAATCTTGGAAGTCCTCTTCCATGAATAATATACACAGAGTTCCAGTTTATAACTGTATAAAAATATCATTGCAAGGTGATCTCATATATCTAACCTTGTCTCAACATTTTTATGAAAATCGTTTTCATGCATAAGATAATCATTAACCAGATATAAGTTGAAAAGATGAAGTTACAAGATACTCCAATATACTTATATCTTTTCCGAATACTACTTGAACTACCACCGTTCAAGGTATAATCAGTTTCAAAAGTTCATCACATAGATGAGACTACAAGAAAAGACTTGGATAGATTCAATCTTTGAAATATCATTATAAATAATGAAGTTAAGAGATACTTCATTAAGTCCCGATATATATATATACACCTATATATATATATTTCATAAACTCCTTGAAAACCTCTGTTATGAAAATTATAAACAGAGTTGTAATATCCAATGAATTTGGAAAGGAGAAAACCTTGGCATAAACCTGATATCTTGCTGATCAGGCAAAGATACCAATAAGTAACCTTTTCTACTAGTAGATGGATGAATTCCCCACTGGTCATCACCTTGGCCGCATTAGGACCTATGCTGGACTGCCACTCAGCCACTTACACATTGATGGACTCCCACTGAGCCACTTACACTTTTATGGACGCCCACTGAGCCCATGTTGCTTATGCCAACTCAAATAGATGGACTTACTTCCCGAACGTTGGGCAAGTAATCAAAATGTTTTCTCAAAACAAAAACCTCGTTGCGAATATAAATACACCACAGAGCCAGATCCCTCAGGTTTTGAGTGAGTATTTAAATCCCCTTCGAAAGGAAGATCTTAAATATAAAAATGAGTTTTGGGATCCGCTCTAACTTTTAAAAATCATTTTGAAGACTCGAAAACATTTTTAAGAATGTTTGGAGTAATGCTGATTTAATGAAATAAATCAGTCCCGATATATTAGAAAATATCTGAATATTATTATTTAAATAATATTCCCATAAAGGATAATCTCTATAAAAATAATTGAAGTAGAAGTTTTAAAACTCATACTTGAAATGAATAATAAATAACCAAAGATATACTTATACGAAAGTACGATCTTTATTTGAATAATCGAAAATAAGTTTGATTATCGAAACATTATTCTTTAGTAAAATAAAGAATATTACTTAATAAATAAGCGGAGTCATAAGTCCTCGAATGAATATTCAAAATAATATTCATTAAATAAAATAAACGGAATCATAAGTCCTCGAATGAATATTCAAAATAATATTCATTAAATAAAATAAACGGAGTCATAAGTCCTCGAATGAATATTCAAAATAATATTCATTAAATAAAATAAATTTATCGAATAAACCTTATTCGATTAATAGTTTTGAAAACTATATCTATATATATATATATATATATATATATATATATATATATATATATTATACTCGGGAACATCGACTCCCGGTTTAGCAATATGTTCACCTTTGGGTCCCCTATACTAAGGGTATACGCAACTACTGCTTATCTCTAGCATAGGTATTATGCAACTTATAAGCAATCGAATCAATAATTAGATATCAAGATTACGAAACAGACATGCATATATACCATATCAGCATGCTCCAATATATCGCAAGATTTGCTAATAACAATCATGCACTTATCACAAGATAATGCATATACATATATACATCACAACAAAAGTATAACGGGTAGAAAACTTGCCTGAGTGTTCCCGGATAGACTTAAGCTTAGAGTGGGTCCGATAACCTATGAACAACAACATAAGTCGGAATTAAACCAAAGTCGCTTAAGAATCTAGACTTTAATCAATTAGACTCTAACGTTCTCTTATGGTCGCTTATACCCTTAACGATTCACTTAAGTCGCTCGAGTACCCTCGGCTCCACCATTTTTAATAAATTAACCATTAAGAATTTTAAGGCGATTATTTCGCGAGTACTCTACCAACTGCATAATCCACTTTACATAATTGTTTCATACTCCAATTAGTCATTTAAGGGCCTTAACCAAGGTTTTAAAGTAAGGCGAGGGGTAATGATTCGTTCGCGAAACGCCGTTACTTAAAACGGTCGTTTCTCCTAAACCGTACATCGGATTCAAGCGAGTTCACGGGTCCTGAAGTTAAGAACAAAATAGTCTAAGGTAAATCGGGCATTACGACGGCTATGTTTACGCGATTTCCCAAATTTTACCATTCCAATTCATATCAATCCAACTACCAATCAACAACAACTCAAGATACACAAAAATGCTACTGATTTCAGTCATAATAAGCCCAAGAATCTCAATTTAATCCAATATCATACTATCTTCAAATTCAACCAAACTACTAAATCAAACAAGGTTCAATTCATGCTTAAACATTTAAACTACTACTCCTCCATTAACAATCATCTACACCTCAATTAAAATCCAATCACTACAAACCCAACCAAACTTTAAACACACAAGCATCATGCTCCTCATAAACTATATTAATCAAAATCACTCCTAAATATTCAAAGTAAAACTAGGGTTTGAAGTTTTATACCTTCCTTGAAGCTTTTAATCAATGAAAGATCCTTGGAATGCCCATGGAAGCCTCAATCTATGCTTAAGCTACCTTGACCATACAAATAAAATCAAGAATCAAAAATTTGTTCTTGAAAGTTACTATTCACCCTAAACTAAAATGATTTATTTGAGCTAGCAAACCTTGATTCAAGCACTCAAACTACTTGCACTTCTTAGTTATGAAATATAGAATCCAAGGAAACAAACCTCTTGAATTATGATTGAGTGGAGCTTGGGTTTGGAAATTTTTCTTCTTTTTTTCTTCAAAAAACCGTGAGCAAGGAGATGGGGGGGGAGAAATGATTGTGTTTGCTTGGTTGCTTCCTTTTTGTTTGTTAATTAACCTTTTACCATGGTAAAAATTATGTGGCTCACAATTAACCAACCAACCCTTCCCATTTGGTCATGCTTATGTCATCTACTTATATCATCTTGTTACACTTGTCTTCCTCTTGTTGGTGTGATGACATCATCATCCACTAACCCCTTTGATTAACTCCTAATTACTTGGCTAATGATCGATGATCTGTAATATGGTTCGCTTAACTTTCGTTCGCGTTTATCGTTCGAGGGTTCATATTCGGGATCTTATTATTTGGGTTCCCCTACCCTTTCTCAATATTTTATATTCCTTTTATAATCCCCTCTTATAATCCTTGAATTTAAATGCTTTTAATCATGTTACCTTATACTCAATTCTTTCGGTATCTGGTGGATTTTCGGGAAAAATCAAAGTGTTCGAATTTGGATTCTCACGATCTTTACATACACTTATTTACTTTATGGAATACTAATACGATCTTAGAATTTTCATAACAGTACTCCTATATAGTGTGGTCTGATAATTTTCCTTAATCAGCATCATCAGCAAAAGTTGCTATTCATCAGGGTTTCAAAAATTTCCGAAAATTGGGATTATTACAAATAGTTTTACCCTTAAGGGAATTCCGACTCTAAGTTAGTAACACATTGCCTATTGTGTTAGGTACCAGTGGAGCCTATAGGGGAGGTTGACCCTGTTGATGATGTTATGGCCCCTGAGCGTGACCCTACTCCCGAGCCGGAGGACCCACCTATTGATGACTCAGATGATGACCCTACTGAGGATCCCCCGGAGGAGGAGACTGACTTCCCTGCCCCCATAGCTGACGATGTTGAGATACCCAGGGCGATGACATAGACTGGACATACATAGAGATGTACCCTTTCCCGACCGTTCACCCTCCTACACCCCACCCAAGGATGCTGAGCCCTTTGCCATACACTGATGAGGACGAGGATGACGAGATGGATGCACAGACCAATGAGGTTCATGACATATCCTTTAGTGACCCAGACTCACCTCTACCACCCCCAACGACCATACATGTAGCAGTGCATGACTAGATAGTGGCTCACCTTAACACTGAGATCACTGCGGCATCTGCCCGCATTGTGGAGCTACGACAGGCGCTAACCGCCAAGAGAGCCATCGGGCTAGGATACCCAGGGGGCTTTAGAGCTGCTTTCCCGGTCATAACTCACAGGGAGATTGATGGGATTGACTCCGTACCCGAGTACATATGAGGATGACAGTGATGGGAGGATACATCCCAGTAGTTGATGCAGAGCTGATGTTGGCAGGAGCGATAAGGAGCGTTCGAGACCTCACGCGGAGTGACAGTGACTGAAAGAACAATGACTACTTATGGACCTTGTAAAGGGTTGGGTGACTTGTCACCAATTTTGTTAGGATAGCTAGTAGTAGATAGCATTCCTAGCCCTTCAGGATACCCGATATATGTATTTGTATTTCAGTATTCAGGACAAGTAGTTGATGTATTATATTCAGGATCATGTATGAACTCGGATAGTTGTTTTTTCCCCAAGATATAATCTGGGAGACCCTATGGTATATATCTAGCAGTCATTAAGAAATTGATGTCCATATTATTGCACTTGTTAAAGACATGCTAGATAATAAATGACATGCTTACCTACGAATAAATTAATCCAAATATAAAAAAAATTTGCAACTGTATTGACATATTTTCATTATCAGAATGATGCCATCCCATAGAAGAGGAACCATGGCACGCCCCGCAGAATCTGTTAACCAATAACAAAATGGACCTGACCATATAGTGAATGAGGAAAGTGAAGAAGACCTAGACTATAATAAGTATGATGAGGAAGATTATGTAGAAGAAGAGGCTGAGGATACCCATCAGGGAGGGAACCCCATGAATGAGTTTATGGAACTTTGAAGGGAAAATCTGAACCAACAGCCCATTCCACCACAGCCGCATATTGCCCAACAGACTGCGACCACTTCCTTCAGGGTATTCAAATCCCTCAAACCCTCAGAATTTCTAGGATCGGCCGACCTCGTTGAGGCATGAGCCTAGCTCAAGGAAATAGAAAAGTCCTTCGAAATACTAGGTGTGGAAGAACGACACAAGACCATTTTCGCCTCTTACATGCTGAAAGGGAAAGCTAACTACTGGTGGGAGTCTAAAAGAAACCTCGAGACAACTCCTCGGGGGATTCCAAACAAAACCTTGAGACTGACACTGTAATTCCATGGGATAGATTCACCCGATTTTTCTTAGACAAGTATTTCCCTGGGTTTATGGAAACTTAGATGGAGATTAAGTTTTTAGAGTTGAAACAAGATAAGATGACTGTGGCAGAGTACGAGGCCAAGTTTACTGAGTTGCCATGATTTGTACCTGAGTTTGTGAATACCGAGGAGAAGAAAGCGCGAAGGTTTCAGCTTGGTCTGAAACAGTGGATCCAGAACCGAGTAGCAGTACTAGAACTGACAGATTACGCCACCTTAGTGCAGAAAGCCTCGATTGTTGAAGCTGGTAGTGAACAAAGTTTGAAGGAGAAGGAAAAGGAAAATAGGAAAAGAACGACAGGGAGTCAAGGCGGAGGAGGAACCGGGAATAAGAGCCTTCCAAGCAGGTTTATCAGGGGAGTGTTGTCCCAACCTGCGAGAGGCCCCGTATTTAGAAAGGCCCCAAGTGAGAGCGTTGACCAGGGCGGCGGACAATCTAGGGTAATATTTTATAGTCAACCCCGCGCCCCAATACCAAAATGTCAAACATGTGGAAAAAGACATCTTGGAGTGTGCAACCAGGCGAGGGCCCCTCTGAAATGCTATAGATATGACCAAACCGGACACCTTGCCAACAACTGCCCCCAACTCAACGTGACGTGTTTCCAATATGGGAAGGTAGGGCACATGAGGAAGGATTGCCCGACATTAAGGCCCCCGGCCTCGGGGATGAGCAGAGCTGCATCCAACCGGCCCCCAGCTGCTAGGACTTTCAACATGACTGTTCAGGATGCTGTCCGGAACACTGACGTGATAGCAGGTACCCTTCTGTTAAATTCTGAACATACAAATGTCTTATTTGATTCTGGAGCGACCAAGTCTTTTATATCTCAAAATTTTGCTAAGAAGTTAAAACTTAACGTCATACCCTTACGTGAGGTATTACAAGTGGAAATAGCAAACAGAGAAATTATTCCTGTAAATCAAGTACACCCTAAATGCAAATTGAAACTAGAAGGGAAAGTCTTTGAGGTTGACTTAATCCCATTTACGTTAGGAGAATTCGATATAATTTTAGGAATGGATTGGTTATCCAGTAATGGAGCGAAAATAGATTATAAGCGAAAGATAGTAAAGATAAGAGTGCAAAATGGAAAGGAAATAGTGTTCAAAGGTCAGTGACAGACCTAAAAATTTCTGACCATGCTTCAAGTGAAGAGATTGTTAAAAAAGGTAACGAGGCCTACTTGGCTTATGTGCTGGATACTAAGAAGGAAGTTCCCAACATACAGGACATACCCGTAGTGAATGAATTCGAGGATGTGTTTCCAGAGAACTTGCCAGGATTGCCACCTGACAGAGAAATATAATTTTCTATAGAACTAGCACCAGGGACGACACCAATGTCCAAGGCCCCTTATAGGCTAGCCCCAGTTGAGATGAAGGAACTAGCTTCTCAACTGTAGGAGTTATCAGATTACGGGATGATAAGATCCAGTGTGTCACCGTGGGGAGCGCCAGTACTATTCGTAAAGAAAAAGGATGGTAGTATGAAATTATGCATAGACTACCGGGAGTTGAATAAGCTGACTATAAAAAATAGGTACCCTCTCCCTAGGATTGATGACCTATTCGACCAGATCAAGGGTGCTGTACACTTTTCCAAAATAGATTTGAGAACAGGATATCACCAGTTGAAAATCAAACATGAGGACATACCAAAGACTGCCTTTCGCACTAGGTATGGACACTATGAGTTCTTAGTCATGTCGTTTGGTCTAGTCAATGCACCCGTAGCCTTTATGGATTTGATGAACAAAGTGTTCAAAAAGTACCTAGATATATGTGTGATAGTTTATATAGATTATATTCTAATCTACTCAAAGACAGAGCAATAACATGCAGAACATTTGAGGACAGTCTTAGAAATCTTGAGAAATGAGAAATTATGTCAAGTTCTCGAAATGCGAGTTTTGGTTAAAGGAAGTTCAGTTCTTAGGACATGTGGTGAGTAACAAAGGAGTTTTAGTTGGCCCCGCCAAGATAGAGGCGGTATCCAATTGGGAAAGACCGACTAACCCAACCGAGGTTAGGAGTTTTGTGGGTTTAGCAGGATATTATCGAAGATTCGTGCAAGACTTTGCCAAGATAGCCGACCCATTGACTAGACTTACCAGCAAAATGGAAAAGTTCGTGTGGACAGAGAAATGTGAGGAAAGCTTTCGGAAACTAAAAAGGAGGTTGGTGTCAGCACCAGTGCTCGCTCTTCCTGATGGAAAGGGAGAGTTTGTGATATACAGCGATGCCTCGCACAAGGGACTAGGATGTGTGCTTATGCAGCATGGAAAGGTTATTGCATAATTCTCTCGACAGTTGAAGGAATATGAGATCAGATACCCAACCCACGATCTAGAATTAGCAGCCATAGTGTTTGCCCTGAAAATTTGGAGGCACTACTTGTACGGTGAGAAATGTGAGATTTACACAGACCATAAGAGCCTCAAGTATATTTTTACTCAGAAAGAACTGAACATGAGATGGAGGAGGTGGTTAGAATTGATTAAGGACTACGATTGTGAAATTTTGTATCACCCGGGTAAAGCCATTGTGGTGGCTGACGCCCTCAGTAGAAAAGAGAGACTCAAAATGATAATGACATCTGAGGAGCTAGGTAAGGAATTTGAAAAGATGGAAATTGATGTGAGAATAACCGGTAAAGGATCAGAAGGATTATTTAAGATTAAGCTAGTGCCGGAACTGACTGAAAAGATACGAGTGTGTCAGGAAAAGAAGATGAATGAAGAAAGAGAAACATTAACCGGTGAGGAAGTCAGATGCGAGAAAGATGAGAAAGGGATCATGAGGTATGCATCCCGGATTTGGATTCTAATGTGCAAGAACTAAAGGATGAGCTGCTGCACGACGGACACAACTCCAGATATTCGACCCACCCAGGAAGTATGAAAATGTACCATGACCTCAAGGAATATTATTGGTGGCCTAACATGAAAAAGAAGTAGCAGAGTGGGTTAGCAAGTGCTTGACATGCCAGAGAGTGAAGGCTAAACATCAGCGACCGAGTGGACTATTATGGCCCCTGGAGATTCCAGAATAGAAATGAGAGCATATAGCCATAGATTTTGTGACCGGCCTACCAAGAACGAAAACCAATCATGATGCCATATGGGTTATCATAGATAGACTGACCAAGTCCGTGCACTTCCTGCCAATCAACGAAAGGTACACCGTAGACAAGCTAGTGGAGATTTACTTGAAGGAAATTATAGTAAGACACAGTGTTCCTGTTGATATAGTGTCAGATAGAGACCCAAGGTTTAACTCCCGATTTTGGAGAAGCTTCCAAGAGTGTGTAGGCACCATACTAAATATGCGTACCGCTTAACACCCTCAAACTGATGGGCAAAGCAAAAGGACTATTCATACCCTAGAAGATATGCTGCGAGTATGTGCCAACAAATTTAAAGGGAATTGGAATGACCACTTACCCCTAATCGAATTTGCCCACAACAATAGCTATCACGCTAGCATAGGAATGCCTTCGTATGAAGTTCTTTACGGAAGAAGATGCCGCTCTCCCCTATATTGGGATGAGGTTGGAGAACAAAAGATAATAGGACCCGAGTTAGTCCGGCAAACCAGAGAGATGGTGGGACTCATTTGGAAGAGATTAGTAGCAGCTTAGGACAGACAAAAGAAGTACGCCGACCAGACCAGGAAAGATAAAAAATATGAAGTAGGATATTTAGTGATGTTGAAGGTATCTCCACGAAAAGGAGTGATGAGGTTTGGAAAGAAAGGGAAGCTGAGTCCCAGATTCATAGGACCCTTTGAGATTTTGAGGATAATAGGACCTCTAGCTTCTGAATTCACCTTGCCTCCTAATCTGTAACAAGTGCACAATGTGTTCCACGTGTCAATGATAAGGAAATACCATGCCGATGCGCGACACGTGATAGAGTATGAGCAGGTAGATTTACAACCAGACCTGACCTACGTTGAGCAACCGGTAAGGGCGATGGACCAGAAAGAACAAGTGCTGAGGAAAAAGACCGTGAAGCTGGTTAGAATCTCTCGGAGAAATCAAAATGTTGAAGAGTCAACTTGGGAACTAGAAGACGCAATGAGGAATAGATATCCCCACCTGTTTTCTAATTGATTCCGGGATGGAATCCTTTTTAGAAGGGAAGACTGTAATAACTCAAATTTTTGAGACTTTGTAAAACGCTTAATGAATAGTAAACCCGACAGACGGGGAATTTTTTTTAGCCCACACTATGTTGTGCATGAGAAATTGAGTTTCGGAGTTGATAACATGATTATACGTACCAAATGAATGTATGTAAACGCTATTAGTTTTCGAAGAAAACGAACTTCGAAAAATGACCGTATCTACGAACCATCAAGGATTACGGGAATCACAATATAATTACGAATTTAAAATCCTAATGATTTATATCCAAGAACGATACTTCAAAAAATGAAGAATATATACGAAATGATTTACACCGCGAACCGTTTACGAGAAATTATTACAAAAACGAGTAAGCGACCAAGCAAACGCGTAAACGAATAAATAAACGTATAGAACCAAAATAACTAAACTAACTAACCATGGTAAGGAACTAACCATGGCTAGGTTACCAAATAGTAACCTAAACTAGGAAGCATGATGACCTACAACTAGGAATAGTAAAGCTAAAACCTAAAACTAGATAGTTAGCTTGTAAACCTAGGAAGCTAGCATGATATGTCCTAAGATATGCCAAGATTTTCTAGTCCTAGATTATATACTAAAAGATATACAATCATATAATACAATATTTCAATAGAAGCAATCAAGAAGCAACAAAATCTCTCTCGCTCCCCTCATTTTCTTCTTCATTAGGCCAAACACAAAAAAGCAGGAAAACCAAATTCAAAACTCTCTCTTCTAGCCATGGAAAAAATCCACCATAAATTCTGTTGTGAATATGTTGTGTACTTGATGATCACTTAAACAAAACATCCAAGTAGATTTTACTTAGTGAAATTATGTAGCACTCGACGGATAAGAATTATAGTCCCGACGGATAACTCATTATAGTCCCGACGGATGATTAACTCATTATCCATCGAGTGAGTAGCTTATGTAACAATAAGTTTGTAGCACAGTGATGTATGCACCTTTGTATAGAATCTGTAGTAGCATATAAGTCATGTTGACTTTAACTAGATATGCAGAATAGGTTGATTAATTGTACATAAGTAATGTCTTGTAATTCTGTATAAGTGAAATGAAGTCAAGTGCCAAAATAGCTACCGACGGATGATTAACAAAGCCTTCGACGGATGATCAAATGACTATCAACGGATGTTTAACATAGCAGTCGACGGATGATCAATTAAGTCATCGACGGATGATCTGAAAGTCGATGGATGATCATATCAAGAATTCAAACATCAGTTGAACAGTGAAAGCTGACACACAGCCGTCGAGTTGTATACAAACACATTGTGGAAGCCCATTAACTGGGTAATAGAGGATGAAAAGCAGCAAAGATTAAGACTGTTAGATTTTATATTTGTTCAATCTTTTTGACTTTGTAATATTGGTATTATATAAACCAAGAGAGTAGCAAATAGAAAAAAAACTGAGTAGCTGAGAAACACAAAAACAGAGAAATCTTTGTAAGCATAATCTTTAGCATTTCCTGTATTCTCAGCAGTTCCATTTGTAAGCAGCTGTGAGCATTTCTGCACACAGAGTCCTCTCGATATATTATATATATCTCTGGTGGAATTATTTAAATCCACCAGAAAGTTTTTAAAGACTCTTGTTTTTAATTACTTATGTTTTGATTCATTTAAGTTTACATTCCGCATTGTGCTAATCAAAACAAATATATCTATAATCGAGTTGAACATTTTTATTTCAAGAAAAAGGTTCAAGAATTCCATTCAACCCCCCTACTGTAATTCTTGCTATATTGTTAAGGGACTAACAAATTCCCAAGCTTCCTGCATCTTAAACTAAGGTAATATAAATTTTTGAGCTCATTTCATTGAGGTTTGATGGGTGAAATAAATTCGAGAAAAGTGATAATGAATAGTATGAATAGTAACTTTTCTTTAGTTTCTTGATTTTAATGGTTGATCTAGGTTCCAAAAACCCTACCAAGCATTCCCAAGACTTCACCATCATTAAGAACACATCTAAAGATTTCAATAAAGGTATAAATCTTTGACCAATCTTTATTTAAGGTTTAAGTTCAAGAATCTTTGAAAACCTAGTTATAAACTTAGTTTTAGTGGTTGATTTGCTGTAATCTTGATGTTTAGTTAATTAGTTCTAAGGTTGATGATTGTTACCTAAATAACATGATTTTCTTGAGAGGAGTTAGTTTTGAGATGATGATTTGATGATTGTTGGTGGTTGTATAGAGATTTAAGATGTAAAAAAAACTCAGATCGTAATCGAAATCTCGCTAAAACGAACAAAACTCAATATTAAGTTTCTGCAGAAAGTCCTGACTGTATAAACTATAGTTTCTTGAAAAGTAACATTTGATTATGATATAAAATGTTATAAGGATCATTTAGGCGCTTTAATCACTTGATTCCGAATTACGGATCAAAAGTTATGACTGTTTTAGTAAAAGTGATTTACGCCACAAAAACTGCTACAAATTACGAACTTTGGGAATAGAAATGATCGACTTAAAAATATTCATAAATCATGAAATTTTTACATAAAGTGGTAAATAGAGTTCCTTAACTTCTATAAAAATTTCAAGTGAAAATAAGGATTTTCCAATTTTATAAAAATGTCGGAACCAAGACCGCTCGATTAGAAAATTGTTAGAAATCATAAGCGGAGCCGACGATGAAAATGTAAACGTACATAAGTTACTTCGGAAAGGAAGCGTCCGTGACATGAATAAGTACTCAAGGAAATAATAAGAGTAAAATAAGTTGAGAGAACGAATAATAAGTAGCATATGTGTACGAGTCGTCGTAAATAAGAACGGAATCTAACGAAACGGTTTATGTGTATGGTTATAGATTTCAGAGCGGGCCCTAGAGCATCCTCCACCTCAAAATACCCATGAAAGTTTACGAACCCAACTCCATATACTGTTGTGTTGTGAAAGGATTATTTTATTATCTTTTCATAAATGCCATGCTTGTCATGATACTAAGTATTTGAGTTTTCGCATATATAGCGATGGTATTACGATATGTATATGTCGTAGAATGTTTTAACTCCACCATGAGCGTGATGTATAATTATAAGACCGAGAGTCGGTCGGAGGTTTAAAATGAAAACCCGGGAATCATTCCGGTGTTGTTTTGGATGATTAAAGTCCGTACTTATTTTATTCTAAGGGACTCAATGTTCACTTGCGAAATATTAAATACCTCGAACTTTTATTAAGACGATTTCCAAAGATCTTATTCCCTCAACTGTATTTAATTACTCGAATAATGGATATTATTTTATTTATTCATTTAATATAGGAGAATTATTCTCCAACGATTATTTATTTCAAACTCAATTAATTATTAAAAATTACTTTAAATTACTTAAACATAAATTAGTTGAGGAATATTATTTCAAATATTCTTTTAAAGTATAATTATTCGAGGTTTAATTATTTATTAAATGATTTAATATGATTTAAAAATCATAAAACCTGATTTAAAATACTTTCTGAATTTCAGAAAATCATTCGAACAATTTCAGATCGTTCGAAGAATATTATATCGACTTATTTTAATTATTTTGAACATAGTTTCAAAAGAAACTCCCCCTTATTTAATTATCTGTTGACAATGGTCAACTCACATCCTTAGTGCTTCCTCCGAAAATTCTCGGAAGTACATATATATGTATACGCATAAGATGAGTTGTTTCTATCAACAAGCAAAACGCTTGGGGAACTTCGATGTGGCTCAAGTTCTTGGGATATGATAGGATTTCTTAAAGGACAGGGGGGGGTAGAGATCCAGTACTTCGTGTATTGGGGAGACTGCTAGTACCGTGGAGACGGTACTATATGTACCTAAGGACCTGCCAAGTGTGTGTATACCCGAAATGGGACACATAGACCGTATGCGGCAAGGCTGATAACCGGGATATGAAGGTGTCTTCCTTCTACTAGTAGAAAAGGTTACTGATTATCCGTAGTACGACTGATCATAATATGCGGTAGCTCCGGTGAATGTCATATTCTTCCAATCGGAATTGTAATGCAATACGTAACCTAAACCTAGGTGTTGGGTTTTACCATTAAGGTATTCGTAGGATAATAAATCCACTAAAGAATTATTTTCGAAAGAATGTGTGTATCACCGAGAAAAACTATTTTTGAATAAAATATATTTATCATATATTGTATTATACTTAAGTTTATCATATAGTCATTTCATACTGTACATTATTATGCAGGGTATCATAGCTAATACTTGTTTTCTTAAAATTGACACAACACAACAGTGAATCAAGATGCCTATCATGAAACTCACAGCCAGGAAACGGGTAGGAAACGGCCAGCTATTCCGTAGGATGTTTGGTGTTGTACCTCAGGTAGATCGAATAAGCTGGATTTGATTTCAGTTGTTTTTAGTCCGGCTTATTTACAAGTATGACTTGTGTAAGATAATAAATAAGAAACATATATTTGTCTGACGGAATAACCTTACTTAAAGGTCATTTCCGCGGTAATACTTAATCACTTTTGAGTTGTAATAATTAATCACTTTGTGGATTGATATACTCTAGTAATGAATGGTTCGTTTCCAGATAATAACCTATAAGTGTGTGTGTGTGTGTGATAAGTGTGGGGTCGTAAATGTGTGAGTATTTATATATTATGGAACGAGGTAAGTGTTATACAGGATTCAAGATGGCATGGCCTCCTAGATCCCTGACCCCGGATTTTAAGGCGCCACAGAAGTGGTATCAGAGCCTTAGGTTATCAAATCTTGGAAACGATAGGATATAAAATACGTAGACATAAGGATAATAATAATCAATTAGAGCTCAATTCGAGTTTGCCGTCGGGCTACATGGGTAGTCTTGACAGTTTTACCATTAAGGGAATTCCGACTCTAAGTTAGTAACACCTTGTTTATTGTGTCAGGTACCGGTGGAGCCTATGGGGGAGGTTGACCCTGTTGGTGATGTTATGGCCCCTAAACGTGACCCTACTCCTGAGCCGGAGGATCCACCTATTGATGACTCAGATGATGACCCTACTGAGGATCCCCCGGAGGAGGAGACTGACTTCCCTACCCCCATAGCTGATGATGTTTAGATGCTCCAGGGCGATGGCGTAGACTGGACAGAAACAGAGATGTACCCTCTCCCGACCATTCACCCTCCTACATCCCACCCAGGGATGCTGAGCCCTTTGCCCTACACTGATGATGACGAGGATGACGAGATGGATGCACATTAGGGATTTCATCGAGATCTGCGACACGTTCAAGTTCAATAATATTTTTGAATATGCTATGAAATTGAGACTTTTCCCATTCTCTCTGAGAAATAAAGCTAAGAGCTGGTTGCAGTCTTTACCACCAGGTTCTATTGCTACTTGGGAGGATCTTGCTCAGAAATTCTGTACTAAATTATTCCCTATGGCAAAGACAGCTGCAATCAGGAATGCTCTTACTCAATTCACATAGCAATCGGGAGAATCTTTATATGAAGCTTGGGAGCGCTATAAGAAGATGCTTAGGAAATGTCCTCATCATGGAATGCCTGACTGGATGGTGATCAATTACTTTTAAAATGGTTTGGGAGCACAGTCAAACCTATGCTCGATGCAGCATCAGGTGGAGCATTATGGGCTAAGAGCTATGAGGAAGCTTATGAGCTTATTGAGATGATGGCTGCAAATGAATATCAGAATCCAACTCAGAGGCTACCACAAGACAAGGTAGCAGGAATTTTGGAGGTGGATACAGCTACGGCTATCGCTGCTCAGCTAATGGCATTGACTATGAAGGTCGATTCTCTGACTAACTATGTTATTCAAACGATAATAAGTGTTTGTGAGCTTTATGCAGGATCGCATCCGACAGAGCAATGTGCTATATCTAGTGAGTAATCTCAGTTTATGAGCAACTTTCAGAGGTCGCAGCAACCTGTTCCCGCTACTTATCATCCTAACAACCACAACTATCCTAACTTCAGCTGGAGCAATAATCAGGGTGGTATGCAATAGCCACAACAGCCATGCCAGTAGTTTGGAAACAAGCAATTCAATCCTCCTGGTTTTTAACAACAATATGCACCAAGGCAGCAATTTCAGTCATAAGGAATGCAACAACAATCTCATGGAGGTGCCAGTCAATCTCCTAATGAAAAATCTAAATTGAAGGAGTTGAGGCTTATGTGCAAAAGCCAGACAATTTCTATCAAAATTCTGGAGAATCAAATAGGGCAGACTGATAACGCCTTATTGAACCGACCTCAATGAACTCTTCCAAGTGACACAGAGGCTAATCTAGGCAAGAGAGAAGTCAAAGAACAGCTTAAGGCAATCACCCTGAGGTCTGGAAAGGACGTGAGCCCTCAAAATCATCAAAACACAAATTCTGGAAAAAAATCCAGAAGGCAGGCGTGCCCACGCCCATACCAAGCACGCCCACGCCCTGTCCTTTTCCAAAAAGTGAGAATTCTGCTGAAATGGATTCGCAGAAGGATGTCGAGGTGGAACTGAAGAAAAATGCTACTGAAAACACCACTCCTGAGCTGAATACAGGGGATAAACAAGTCTATCTGCCTCCCCCATATCGTAAAAGGCTTGAGAAGCAGAAGTTCGACAAGCAGTTTGCCATATTTTTGGAGGTTTTCAAGAAGTTGCACATTAACATACCTTTTACGGAAGCTCTAGAACAGATGCCGAGCTATGCTAAGTTCATGAAGGGTATTCTATCTCGGAAGCTAGAACTTGAGGAGTTGGAAACTGTTGCTCTAACGGAAGAGTGCAGTGTTGTACTGTAACAAAAACTTCCTATTAAGCTTAAAGATCTAGAAAGCTTCACGATACTTTTTACCATTGGCAATCTATCTTTCGACAAGTGTTTGTGTGACCTGGGAGATAGCATCAATCTGATGCTTTTGTCTGTCTTCAAGAAACTCGGTCTGCCTCATCCAAAAAGTAAACATGTCCTTGCAACTGGCTGACCATTCCATCACTTATCCACGAGGAGTAGTGGAGGATGTCTTGGTTAAGGTGGATAAACTCATCTTCCCTAGTGATTTTGTCATTCTGGACTTCGAGGAAGATAAGAAGATTCCCATTATCTTGGGGAGATCATTTTTAGCTACAGGCCGAACTTTGATTGATGTGCAGAAGGGTGAGCTTACTATGAGGGTTCAGGGACAGGACGTGACTTTCAATGTCTTCAATGCAATGAAATTCCCTACTGATGAAGATGAGTGCTTTAAAGTAGAGTTGGTCGACTCTGTATTTGACTTTGGAACTTGATCAAATGCTAAGGACTGATGCCTTAGAGAGAGCCTTAGCATTCAAATGCTAGGGACTGATAGTGAAGATGAAGAAGGGGCAGAGCAGCTGTGGTATTTGAATGCTTCTCCATGGAAAATGAGATTGGATTTTCCATTCGAGTCTTTGGGATTAGCAGAGCTGAAAAATTCTCAAGAGCATCTTAAGCCATCTATTGAGGAAGCTCCCACACTTGAGCTCAAACCACTGCCTGATTACTTGAGGTATGCTTTTTTAGGTGATGCATCTACTTTGTCTGTTATTATTGCATCTGACCTTTCAGGTAGTGACGAAAACAAGCTCTTGAGAATTCTGAGAGAGTTTAAATCAGCAATTGGATGGACTATAACAGATATCAAGGGAATCAACCCTTCTTATTGCATGCATAAAATTCTGCTTGAGGAAGGAAGTAAGCCAACAGTTGAATAACAAAAAAGACTCAATCCTATCATGAAAGAGGTTATGAAGAAGGAAATTCTTAAATGGCTGGATGCAGGGATCATCTATACGATTTCTGACAGTTCATGGGTGAGCCCGGTACAGTGTGTGCCTAAGAAAGAAGGCATTATGGTTGTTGCTAATGAGAAGAACGAGCTCACTCCTATGCGGACAGTCACTAGGTGGAGAGTATGTATGGACTATCGAAAGCTGAAAAAGGCCACCAGGAAGGATCACTTCTCGCTTTCATTCATTGATCAAATGATTGACAAGTTGGCTTGTCATGAGTATTATTGTCTTTTGGATGGGTACTCGGGCCATAATCCGATTTGCATTGCCCCAGAAGATCGTGAAAATACCACATTTACTTTTTCTTTTGAAACTTTCGCTTTCCGTCGAGTTTTGTTCGGACTTTGTGGTGCACCTGCTACTTTTTAGAGATGCATGATGGCCATATCTATGATATGATTGGTACTAATTTGGAGGTGTTCATGGATGACTTCTCTGTGTTCGGGACTTCGTATGATGAGTGCTTGCATAATCTTAGTTTGGTGCGGAAAAGATGTGTGGAGACCAATCTGGTGCTCAACTGGGAAAAATGTCAATTCATGGTGCAACAGGGTATCATTCTCGGGCACAAGGAATCTAGCAAGGGGCTTGAAGTGGATAAGGACAAGGTGGGGGTTATTGAAAATCTTCCTCCACCAATCTCAGTTAAAGGAGTCCGCGGTTTTCTTGGTCTTGCGGGTTTTTATCAGCGATTCATCAAAGACTTCTCAAAAATCTCTAAACTCTTGTGCAATCTGTTAGAGAAGGATGTCCCTTTCAAATTTGATGAAGAATGTCTAGCTGCTTTTGAGAGCTTGAAGAAGAGTCTGACTACAACACATGTTATTACTGCACCTGATTGGAATGAGCCTTTTGAGATAATGTGTGATGCCGGTGACTATGCAGTTGGAGCAGTTCTTGGTCAGAGGAAGAAGAACATATTCCATGTGATTTACTATGCTAGTAAAACCCTTGATGGTGCTCAGCTGAATTACACTACTACAGAGAAGGAGCTTTTGGCGATTGTCTATGGTTTTGAGAAGATTCGATCTTATTTGCTTGGGAAAAAAGTGACGATTTACACTGATCATGCTGCTATTCGATATCTGGTTTCGAAGAAAGATTCAAAACCTCGATTGATTCGATGGATTCTCTTGTTATATAAATTCAAGCTGGAAATCAAAGACAGAAAAGGTACCGAAAATCAGGTAGCGGATCATCTCTCATGTTTAGAAGATCAAGGCAAAGCTTTATAGGATAACACGTTGATCAATGAATCTTTTCCTGACGAGCAACTCTTTAGGGTGCAAGAAGAAGAACCATGGTTTGCAGATATTATGAACTATCTTGTGAGTAATGTTATTCTCCCAGAACTCTCTTATGCTCAAAGGAAGAAGTTTCTACATGAGGTGAATTGGTATAGATGGGATGAGCCATTCTTGTTCAGATAAGGAGCAAATCAGATTATCAGGAGATTCATTTCGTATAGTGAGACGGAGGGTATTCTGCGAGATTGTTACTCTACTGTGTATGGTGGTCATTATGGTGGAGAGAAGACAGTTGCCCGTATCCTTCAAGAGGGATTTTTCTGGCCTACTTTGTTTAAAGATGCTCATTAGTTCGTGTTGAGATGTGATCGCTGCCAACGAGTTGGAAATATGTCCAAAAGAGACGAGACGCCTCTTAATGTGCTTCTCGAAGTTGAGATTTTTGATGTTTGGGGAATCGACTTCATGGGGCCATTTATCTCGTCATGCAATAATCAGTATATTTTGTTGGTGGTGTATTATGTGTCTAAATGGGTTGAGGTTAAAGCTTTGCCAACCAACGATACTAAAGTGGTGATAAATTTTCTTCATAAGCAGATATTCACACATTTTTGTACTCCAAGGGTTATAATCAGTGATGAGGATCGCATTTCTGCAATCAAAAGTTCACTCCATTAATGGAAAAGTATCATGTGAATTATCATGTTGCCACAACTTATCATCCTCAAACTAATGGGCAAGCTGAAGTCTCTAACCGAGAGATCAAGCAAATTCTGGAGAAGGTTGTGAGTCCGTCAAGGAAATATTGGTGTTTAAATCTAGATGAAGTCGTTTGGACCTATAGAACAGCATTCAAGACTCCTCTAGGAATGTCACCATTCCAGTTGGTGTATGGGAAGGCGTGTCATTTGCATGCGGAGTTAGAGCATAAAGCGTATTGGGCTTTGAAGAAGCTGAATCTTGACATGTCGGCTGTTGGTGAGAAGAGAATGCTTCAACTTAATGAACTTGACGAATTTCGTCTATAGGATTATGAGAACAATAAAGTATACAAGGAGAAGGTCAAGAGATGGAATGATAGGAGGTTAGTGCACAAGTAATTTGTGCCTGGTCAGCAAATTCTATTGTTCAACTCCCGTCTCCGACTTTTTTCAGGAAAGCTTAAGTCAAGGTGGTCAGGTCCGTTCATTGTCAAAACTGTATTTCCATATGGAGCTGTGGAGATTTTTGATAAGCATCCGGACCAAGCATTCAAAGTAAATGGTCAGAGGTTGAAGCATTATTATGGTGATACGGCGAACTGTGAGGTGGTGAGCGTCGTTCTTGCGACAACTTGATTTCGAAGTTCACGTCAAGCTAGCGACGTAAACCAATCACTTCGTGGGAGGCAACCCATGCTTTGTTGTATAGTAGCTTTGAACAGAAAAGAAAGAAAAAAAGCAAAGAAATCAAAAATGAAATTTTTTCCAGAAGCACGACGCGCCTGTGCCGGAAGCAGGGCAACCACGTGACCTGTCTGGAAAAGAAAAGAAGAGAGAGAAAAATAGAAAAATCAGTACAAACCCAAGCCCAACCCGAATTTTATCCTATTTTTACCCTAATTCTACACCCTAAACACTCCTAAACCCACACCCATCCTATACCTCTCCTATTTATATATACATCACATCTTCTTATATACATACATCTCCTATTCTCACAAAAACCCTAGCTTCTCCTACACAATACAAACACCCAAACTCTATCACTTGTTATATGGCACCCAAAAGAGCGAGACTTGATGGTAATAGTAGCACCCATCCCTCTTCTGAAGAGGAATCTAGTGTGGGTGGCATGACGAATAGATTTTCTTCTCCGGAGGCACATGCAGAGTTTACCTGGTTGATGTCTAAACCGATTACGAAGGAGAGGGGTTTCTTACCCATGATGAAAGATGGGAAGCTTTTGGAGATGATTGTTGAGATGGGTTGGTAGACTTTCTATGAGACACTCGTTGCGGTCCCGTTAAACATTATGCAGAAATTTTATGTGAATGATAAGGCAGACAAGAATGGGTTCTCTGTTATTCGTGGGTTGATGGTGGATTATCACCTCGCTGCTATTCGCTAGGATATAAATCAGCCCGCGAGAAAACCGACTGTTGAGGATTGGGTGAGCAAGTCTAGGGAGGATTGGGACTTGGATTATATTTTGGCTGACTTGTGTGTTCCTGGCACAGAGTGGAAGTACAAGGCGAGCACGAATGATCCTCTTACTTTTCATGCTTTATGTATGAACAGGTATGCTAGGACTTGGAACCTGTTTGTGTGTGCCAATATTATGTCATCTTCACATTCTCACGAGGTTACGGTGGATCGTGCTATTCTGTTATGGGGGATTTTGAATGAAGAATATGTGGATCTCGGCTATGTGATTCATCATAGTATACTGCGCTTTCTGTGAGGAGGGACCATGGGGGCGATTCCTCATGCCTCTATTATTATGAGGTAATGCACTACGGTTGGTGTTCGGTAGCCCGGGCATGAGTAGCTACAGATGCCGAGTGCTCCCATTGATAGCTCAACGATTCAGTAGTTGAAGGAGTGGTGTGGCGGTAAAGCCGATGAGAAGGGCTTGGGTTAAACATATGATCATCTACCGGGTGGTCATCCAGCTGATCAGACTTATGCAGGGGGTTCTTCTCAGGTACGTCAGACAGCTACTAGATCCTCTCGTGGAGCAGTTAGATCCTCTCGTGCTCAGCAGACAGGGGATAGTTCTGGACATGGACATGCACAGTACAGGCGATTGACTAGGCGCATGGATGCGATGCACGATATTCACAGTCGTTTCGATGCGGATTTGACACAGGCTTTGGGTACTGCTTTCTGGGCCACTGGTGTCAAGGTCGATTGGCCTGTATTTAGAGCTGATTATGTGTACCCGCCACCTGAAACTCCACCCGAGGAGGGTGATCCTACCGATGACTAGGTATCCCTTGTATCCTTATTATTACCTTTAATGAGGACATTGATAATTTTAAGTCTGAGTGTGATAATGTAAGGATTAGTAGTGTGTGTTGTGTCCATATAGATTCGTATTGCATGTTTAGTGTATTTGCATAATTGTTTATATAGTTTGCATTTTTTTTTGCATATTTATTCATGTTTGTATGTGAGTCCATTTAGTTGCATTTGCATGCATATAACATGATCCCGTAGGATGAGCTGTTTCTGATTGGTAGGTTGGTGTTGATTTGAGTGTAGTGATGTCGAATAGAGGGATGATTAAGTCCTAATGAATTGATTTGCATGCTCCGAAATAAAGTATTTTCACAAAGTCTTATAGGTTGCTTTTGAACTAGATCATGATCATACTTGTTTATTTGTTGGAATTTAATCACTTGGTTATATTTAGAATTTGTGCTATTCCCGTAATGACGCATGAACACTGATTTTTAAACCAGGGGAAAAATATGAATTTCATTTTTTGTTGTGAATAAAGTTTGGCGTCAAATGGCTAGTAGCCAGCTCATTTTTATGAGTAGTCTAGGGTTGAATGAGATGGAGCGAAACATACTCATTCAGAATCATTGAAAAAGAGAAAAAAAAATTATGCTAGTATATGTATATGCAGAATTGACCAAGGGTGAGCTCTAGTATATGTATCTAGGGGACTTTGTGCCTAGCGACCTAAGGCTTGTATAGTCTGGGATCCGCTAACCTAAAGCTCGTTATATTGGTATTATTGTATAAGTCTTTTGGGACCTCATTCATTGCACGGTCAAATAAGCATTTGTGTTTATGTATTCACTATAATAGCATGAATCCCTGTATAACTCTAAAAAAATTGAGGTGTTGTTAGTCATTATGTGTTTAACGTCTATTCTATTTATAAACTTGTGATTATTTTGGTAAAGAAAAAGATATGGTTATTGATCTAGTATGGAGAGTATATCTGTTAAGCATTTCACACACGCACGTTTCTCGCTTATAAGTTGGTTTGTGGGATTTGGTTGAACTCTGTTTCGAGTAATTGCATTCTTAGAGTCATTGTTTATTGATTGGTTATGGTTATTCCGAGGGGATCGTTGCATATTCATATTAGTTGCATTCATGCATTAGTTATGTTTCTAGTGTCGAGTCTGTTTCTGCTTGAGGACAAACATCGATTTAAGTTTGGGGGTGTGTTAAGTGGAATTTATATCCACTTGGAATGCTTCATATCAGCTTAAGTTGGTGTTTTGGACTCAAGTATATGGTGTTTTTAATGTATTTTGTGTTTAGTTGTTACAGGGCATTAGTCGGAGGTGGAAAGGAGCTTTACAATGATTTTATGCTAATAAGAGGTTAGGAATGGAGTTGCGGAAGATTGCACGAAGATTGGAGTGCCAAAGAAAGAATTGCAGAAATTTTCCAGAGAGTAGGCGCGCCCGCACCCAAGGGAGCCCGCCAGCACCCATGTTGCCAGAAAAGGAGCGCGCCCACGCCCTAGTGTAGCGCGCCCGCGCCATACTTCTACTGCAAAATCTTGTTTTTACTCTGATTTGGTGATTTGAAGAGTCCAGGTAATCCAGGGGCTTATATATAAAGATTAGAAAACGTTTTTTATAACAAGGAAGTAATGGAGAACATTAAAAAGACCTAGAGCACACGAGACGGCTAAAGAGAAGAAGATTTAGTTTCATACTTTTGTATTCTTCAATTTAGGCGATACTTTTGGATGCTTGTTTTTTATTTGTTCTAAACCCTAGTACTTCTATATTCTTGCGTAGTATTCTGAACTTATTTATTATCATGTTTTCATTGGAACCCATGATGACGATGTGTTTGATCATGAACTAATCATTTTCATGGGGTTCTAACGGATTTATTTATGGATTCCAATAGTTGATTGTTTAAAATCTTCAATATGTGGTGAATTATGATTTTCTAGTTTGGTTGTGCTTATTCGTTTTTGATGCGTAGCTAACATCTAAATTTTTTTGTTAATCTCTCTTGAAGCGACAATGAATATAGAGATTTAGAACTTGCCATGCTAGCATAGGTTTATGTATGAATTGACATGCATAATTCATAGTGTAATTTTAAACATCTTACACACCCTATGTAATCATAATAGATAACTTGTTCTTAAACCGTTATATTTTCAAATCTTATAGACATATTGGGTCTAAGCATAATTGGTGTCTATTTGGTTTCTATCTTAAGTGTGGATGCTTAGTATTTGGGTATACGTATATCGAAAGATAGCGTAACTAATTTCATGTTATCTGATTAGGTATCATCACCATCGCATGCTATTGATAAAGACATAAACTTTGAATGAAGTATTTAATGAAGTTAGAATCCCATGTTTTATTCTCATATAAGTAAATCACTTTTAATCTCTTAGTTAAAGCATGCTAGTATAATCTCTTAAGTAGTTAATCAACTCAAATTTGTTACTTGTCTTAGCTGTGAACGATAATCATACATTGTTGCATAAGTGCATAATCTGAACTTAACCTAAACCAGTCTATGTGGGAACGAACTTGATTTAAATCTTATAATACTTGTGATCGTGTACGCTTGCGTGTATTTTCGTGTATGTTTCCGTGCGAACAGTTATTTAAATTATGAATTTAAATATTTTATTATTATTAATTCAAATTTAATTATTAAATTAATTAAGTACAACTTGATTAATTATATATATTAGAATCCGAATTTAATAGTAATAAAAATCCGAAATCAGAATGGGGTTTTTTAGAAGCCCATTAGGTTTAGGGTTAAGCCTTAATACCTCTCTCCCCTATATATACATTATGCTGTATATTTTTAGGGTTACTTGTCATATTTCATTTTTTGAGAAAAACCCTAGTAGCTCTACGTTTTAGAGAGGCTGGAGAGAAGAGACAGAGGGTAAGGCAATCTATTCGGCTAGTACCGGCTCCGGTGATCGTTGGACGATCGTACGTTCGTGTGGATATCTTTGGAGAGCAGATCTTTGCAAGGAGGGCTGTTGTGATTCATCAAGATCAGAACTTCCATTACTATCATACGGAAAGCTTTATTAAGGTACATGATCATATTCTTGATAATTATCCAATAATTATATATAGATCCTATGGTAGGGATTCAATCTTTTTTGCTTTATGGAGCTTTTCCGTTACATTTTGTGCCTTGAATCCCTAACATCATTAACCGTTTTAGATCAACCTCATGCCAGACCCTGAGCTCTGCTAGATAAATGCCCGAGATATAGCACCAATGGGTGTGGCTCATCTTATTGTTGGAATTGGTAAAATACCAATCCCCTCGTCCAACTCTTCGCCATTGGTATAGAAACCCGGACTCTTCCCATTCCTTCGAAAGTCATAATGGAACAAGAATAAGTGGGTCAAAGTTTTAATCTTCGCCTCCAAGCAGCGGCATTGGAAGCTGTTGATGTGAATGAATCCGTTTGGATCCATTTAAGCAAAGGAAATTTTCATCTGCCTGAATAGACTCTTTACTAGTTTCAGGAGAGGGACACGGAAGCCGCATTTAAACGCATTTTCGAAAATCCCCACTGCGTAATCCCCGCAACTTGCTGGGATGGGAGGATAATGAAAAACCCCATCTGAATCCTTCGAATGATAAAGATGATAAGCTCCCCTAGAAATTTGATACTAGTCATAAAATTTCTCTATGTCCGTCTTTTTCAGTTGTGAGGGATTGTTAGCGGCCGGAAAAGAGGCGATATCGTCGAAGTAGGCCGGTAGGAATGTACACGGGGGCAGTTCGGGGCCGGGGAATGGTATCCCCGCTCCCAATTCCCGAATTCGATCCCGATCCTCGAACCTGCCCCGCACCCAAAACGAGGATTCTTTTCCTCCCTGATCCCCAACCCGAACGGGGAACGGGGATCCCCGCGGAGATTCGGGGATTTTGCTTTTTTATTTAAAATAATAATATAATATTATATTTATTAATAAAAAATAATATACCAATTCATAATAAATAAATTTATTGATGTTATCTTATTTTTTTAATATCAAATAATATTAAAATTGATTTATAATACAAACAAAGGACAAATGTTAAATTATATAAATAAATTATATTATATTCCAACGTAAAAAAATGATCAATAAATTATAAATTATTTAAACTCTAATATTATTATAAAAGCCCTCTATTTTTAATACTTAATTTAGTATAATATATATAAATATTTTATTATTTATATATACACAATCGGGGTTGGGGATCGGGGCGGGGAGACACTAATCCTCGACCCCGTCCCCATCCCCGATTTTTTTTAAACTTTCCCCGATCCCCGGACATTCCGAAGAACGTTCAAGGCTTACAACATACATGCATGCCATCTTTAAATCCCGACAAGTACCCTGAAGAAAAAGAAGAAGAAGAAAGAATGCCTGGGGGACAGTTCCCGAAGAATGTTCCAAGGTTTGAATGTATCGAAGCATGTTCAAGCCAAGAAACAGCCTCGCTTACCCTCTTTAAGCCCCAATAGACCAAAAAAAAGAGGGGAGGAAGGCGGAAATGCCAGAAAATCCTATACTGTCTCAAACCCTTACAAACCCCCCAAAATCATTTAAAAAAACTGCATTATAAAACCACAGAGTTGCATATAAAAAAATTGAGTGAGGAAACTTACGGTTATTCAGAAGATTGGAAGCACTATATGGTTGTTGAGGAAACCTTGACCTTGTGTTGCCCATGATTTGATGTTTGGGGAGAGGTTATTGTAGAGAGTGATCGTTGTTTGTAAGGAAATGAAATAAAAGGGAATACTATAAGAGAAGGAGAGTATATATAGGGGTGAAAGGATGTGTCCTTTGAGTTTCTTGGTCCAGGAGACATTGGTTTTGAAGTCAACGGTTGAGATCAAAATGTTTGGGATTCAACGGCTAGATGAGACTGGGGATTTCGAGATGGAACAACTGTCATGATTAAGGCAGTGACAGTTTCCCAAGCGACGCTTCCCACCGAAGACGGCAAAGTGGGCCGAAGAGGTTGAACTTCACCCAAGAAATTCATTCTCAGGAGAAGCCCAGGACATGTTAGAGACCTACTATTATTAGGTCCGTGTAATGTGTTTGGGCCGAAGAAGACAAGACACTACGTGGGCTGAAGAGGGGTCGGCCCATTAACAAGGATGATGTTTGGTCCGGTAAAGGCGAGGAAGTAGTCCCCTGACCACAACGCCTACTTCCCCCCTCTAAGCGGAATGAACCAAAGACTTCAGAGAGTAACATTAACATCACTCAGGTTATATACACGATAAAATGGATTCATAAACACACATTCTCATATCATATTACTATCTTGTATTCCGAATTATCCTTACAGAGACCAGTTAACGTATTCTCACACCGGAGGTGAATCGGGGGAATCATCCCTCAGATTCTTCTCTTTGCAGGCCGTAATCCATTCATCAAGGGCGAAAAGAGGTCGGCTTGGTTATAACGGTTACAAATAAGCACTTGTATGTTCATATCTTGCCTACAAGAATTAATTACTGATTTTATACCAGGGATGGGGGAACAAATCCTCACATTTTTTACTTGCAGTTTCGACCGAAAAATGTTGCTATCGAGACAAAAAAAATTGTACCATCATCATAAATTTGATTTTAATCTAAGTGTTTTTTATAAACGTGTTTATTTGTAGTAAAGTAAAATGAAGATTTAAACATAATGAGTGTGATATAAACTTGTGAACCATGTGGCAAAAACTTTTCTTGCAGCATTAAGGAATCTGTTTTAAGGTTTAGTTAACTGGAAATGCCGATTAGATTTGATGGAAGGTGCATAAGGGGTTATTTGGCAAATCTGAGTAATAAAATCTGAATAGTTAAAATTTTTGAATGATTAAAAAATCTGAATTCTGAATGAATAATATCATTTGATACATAAATATAATAAAACTTTCGAACATTTATAATTCTATATTTTTTAATTGTAAGTAAATTTATTATTTGAAAAATTATTTATATAGAACAAAATAAAAGTTTCAAGTCATTAATAATAACTTAATTAAATTTTATATAGGCTAAATAATTAGTTTCTATAATAAATAATATTTTAATATAAATTAACCAATGATAACACATTCAATATTATTAAAAAAGCCTTTCTTTTAGAAACTTGTAAGACTATTCTCACCAAAATTTAAATTGTAAAGCTTATGTTCATTTAATTTATATATATTAAAGTAAAAACAAAAAATAGGTTTATAAAAAAAAAAATCAGGTAGATAGAGTACGTAGTGCAGCACTAATAGCATCCCTGATAAACAAAAAATCATCGCACTGGACACACAATTGTCTTAATCATTGAGCTCATATTTTTCATCTTACCGATTAAGAAATTTATAAGCGATTAAGATGTAAAAAGAAAGAATTCAAATAACCTTAACAGTTAAAAAATAGTTATTAAGAAGGATTAAGAGAGATTAAGATAAAAACAAATGACCCCTAAATCGACCTAAAGAATCCGCTTTATTAGTACTATAAAAAAAGTAATATTGTACCACATATAATAAAATTTTATTATATGTTAACAGAACCATCAAAGTATAGGGAATGTCACAAGAGGAACAAACGTTAACAGGACAAAACAAATCCTCAATATGGCTTCAGACTAATTTGTGGATTATTGGATAATAAAATTATAAGATGTTAATTGCGATGATATTTACGTAAAAGAACGCTCCTTCTTTATCGTTGTACGCAGTAATACACGATTTACACTTATCAAGCTAAATTATTAAGCCCTTTGAGCTACAAATCTTATATGTGTCAATATAAAAAATTTAAATATTAAAGTTAATAAGTAACATGCGTTCACTTTGTTATAAATCTAAAGAATGTCTACGGTGTCACTATTGGGCCCAAGAAAGAGAAGGATGAAGGACTTTAAATAGGAAAATAGGACTTTAGTATATGAGTTTGTAATAAAAAGCCCAATATAGGCCCAATTGTAAAGGAAAAAGTCCAGTAAGGGCTCCTTATAAATATAGGATAATGGTCTTACTTGTAGGGGGTTGGAAAAATAAAGTATCAATAAAGAGTATTGTTCCTCAAATAAACATGGCTCAAATTTAGGGTTGGCGCTAGAAGGAGCTCTTATATTTGATACTCCAACATGATTATTGAAGAAGCAAATCAAGAGAAGTGTGATAATACATAAAAAATCCAAACAGTTCAAAAATCAGACCACGTTGCTCCAGTAGAAAATATTAAGGCACCGTCGACCCTACAACCAAGACGGCTATTTTCAGTGGAGGAAGATCCCCCACCGGAAGGCTGTCATGCGCAGAAGCAAACAGTTAAATTCAAGAGGAAAATATTCAAGGATACTCGTACTCGTGTTCTCACAGAAAAAGGGAAACAAGTTCTTGCAAGCAACGATAGGTTGCACTTGTAAAAATTGCAGCAAAGAAAGCTAATTCGAGAGCAAGAAGTAGAAGGAATGGAAGGCTCCGACGAGGAAATTAAGTTATTAGAAGCTGAAACCCGGCGGTTAAAGGTCAAACTAGAAAAGATAAGAGAGATTCATCGGCTACAACAAGAGTTACAACAAGCCTCGATTAACAGAGGACACAATGATGATTAAGAAGATGTAAGATGTTGGAGGACGACGAGGACTATTATTATGAGGATGAAGTCTCTACAGAGTCTATATACTCAAGGCCTCGACGCCCAAAGACAACCTCGTCAGGGGGTGTCTCACAAAGGTCAGAGTCGATAGACACAATCTCACAAGAGGAATTCTTAAAAATGCAAGATGATATAGCTCAATTACGAGATTTGGTTCTTACATAGTCGAGGTTTGATACCCCAGCGGAAAGTCCTCTCTCCCAAGCATTGAGAAAGCAAAAATTGTTAGAACTTTGAAAACCCCGGCCCTAGACCAGTTTGACGGATCTTTAGACCCGTCAGGTTTTCTAAATACTTTCGACGGTCGAATGGCGTTTTATGGTCACTCAGAGGTTGCTTGTTGTCAATTCTTTTCTACATCCCTACAAGGCATGGCGCTACGTTGGTATAATAATCTCCCATTCGGATCTATTAACTCTTGGACTACTTTGAAAATTAAGTTTCAGACCAGATTCTCAAGAAATTATAAAGGCGAAAAGATTACAACTTCTTTAATCATAATGCGATGACTAGGGAATCTTTACGAAGTTATTTGGGTCATTTTCGCCAAGCTATTTCGGAAATAACAGACCTGGAAGAGCCTTTGACAGTGAATTACTTGGCAGCAGGTATTGATGGAAGTAGACATTCTATTTTATTGGAAGAATTAATTGAGAAGCATCCCCAACACCTTCACACAACGTTCCAAATTTTTGAACACCGTATGACACTCCAAGAGGCTGTGGGTAGTATAAGATCTCCGAGACGCTCTAGTTACAAATATGATAGGTCAAGAGCTCATAGTCCCCGGACTCCGAGATCACGGGGTTATGATTCCAAGTCCCCTCGACACTCACCAGCAAGAAGAGACAATAGGATAGAAGAACATTGAACTCCGAAAGGTCATGATTATCAGCGACGGTCTTTCTCAAACCAAAAATGGCAGAGCCGGGATGGGAAGGATAAAGAGTTTACTAAATTCACAGTTGATAAGGCAACGATTTTAGCAATATTAAAGACATAACCTGATTTTCGACCCCCTAGGCCGATGAAGCCTGGTCATCCTCCAAGCTCTCGATATTGCGACTATCATGAGGATACTGGACACACTACAGAACAGTGCTACCAATTAAGCAATCTCATTGAATCCAAGATCAAGAAAGGCCATTTCATCCATTATATTGAAGGACAAGGCCAAACTCATCAGAGACAAGACGACATAATAGTCGACATAATTTTGAGGGGTTACGCCGCCGGAGGCATGTCAAACAACTCTCGTAAGTCGTATGCTCGAGAAGTGTGTAATGTTAGCCCTGAGTGTCCTAAAAAATGCAAGGCTTCACCATCTCCTATCATATCCTTCTCTGATGAGGATTCTTCCCCAAATATCATACGAGGCCATCAAGATGCGCTAGTTATCATTGCCAAAATCGGCACTAACACGGTAAAAAAGATCCTTATCGATAATGGTAGTTCTGTCGACATCCTCTATCAGCACGCCTTGGCGTGAATGGATACGGGTGATAGAAGACTAGAAAATAGTCATTCACCTTTTTATGGCTTCACAGGTAATGAGGTAAAAGTGGTTGGTACAATCGACCTGCAAGTTCTCTTTGGTAAGATGCCTTGCCAAGTATGGAAGATAGTTAAGTTTCACGTAATAAGTGCAACCTCAAGCCACAATACCATACTAGGACGAATGATAATCTCGTCATTACAAGCCATTACGTCGATCCCTAATTTAAAAATGAAATTCCCGACTGAGTTTGGGGTTGGAGAGATGTATGGAGACCAAGCTGTGTCAAGTCAATGTTACTTTACTACTGTGGTGCATAAGAAGCAAAACTATGAAACTCAATCTATCAATCAAGTCGTCGAGATAGACCCTAGTAGTATTATCGACATTCCAAGGGATCCCTCATTCTCACATGTTGGTGAAATGATCGAGATTGAGGTTGATGAAAATTCCCCAGAAAACGGTTAAAATTGGAAAGGATTTAAGTCCTCAAATACAAGATGAATTAACGAGGTTGATTCAGGAGTTCTCGGATATATTTGCATGGTCGCCATCTGACATGCCTGGAATTCCAACCAACATTGCATGACACTCTCTGCATGTCGACCGTCTAAAGAATCCTGTCAAATAAAAGAGGCGGAATTTCTCAGAAGAAAAGCGTCGAGCTATCGAAGAAGAGCTTAATCAACTGTTGGGGGCTCGTTTTATTGAGCCGTTGAAATTTCCTACATGGATTGCCAATGCTGTCCTGGTTAAAGAAAGTAATGAAAAATGGAGAATGTGTGTCGATTACTCTAACCTCAACAGAGCATGCCCCAAGGATTATTATCAATTGCCAAATATATACCAACTTATCGACGCAATGGCGGGTCATGAGTTGTTATCTTTCATGGACACGTTCTCAGGCTATAATCAAATCAGGATGGATGATCAAGATTGGGAGCAAACGGCGTTTATCACACATCGAGGTGTTTTCGCCTATCGAAAAATGCCTTTTGGATTAATCAATGTCGGCGCAACATTTCAGCGTATGATGGATTACATCTTAATAAATTAGTTGGGTCGAAACATCGAGGTGTATATCGATGACATGATAACAAAGTCAAAATTTTCAGACGGTCATACCCTCGACCTTCGAGAAACCTTTGAAAATGTTCGTCATAATAACATGCGACGGAATCCGTCAAAATGTTCTTTTGGTCTAACGTCTGGAAAATTCTTGGGATTTCTCATCTCCCAACGAGTTATTGAGGCTGATCCTTCCAAAATAAAAGCTATATCTGAAATGAAAGACCCCTCGACCATTAAAGAGGTTCAATGCCTCACTGGATGTATTGCGGCCCTTCGTGGTTTCATACCGCAAGCCTCTAAAAAATGCAATCCTTTTTTCAAGGTCATCAAAGAAGCTTCAAAGAACAAGAAGTTGATGTGGGATGATCCATGTAAAGAAAGATTTGAAGCATTGAAAACAATCCTGACAAGCCCACCCATTTTAGAAAGAGCATTGCCTCGTGAAGCATTAAAAGTGTACATATCAGCCTCTGATGGGTCGGTAGCCTCTGTTCTAGTCAAAGATGTCGAGGGACGTGAAGCCGCAGTTTACTATGTTAGCTATACTCTGAAAGATGCGAAAACTCGCTACCCACATATGGAAAAGCTAGTTTATGCTCTCGTCATAATAAAAAGAAAGTTGCGTCATTACTTTCATGGGCGTCCTATTAAAGTCATGACCGATCAACCCTTGAAGCGTATCTTGTACAGACCAGATATGACAGGGCGTCTCGCTGCTTGGACGGTCGAACTTAGCCAATTTCACATTGAATATCTTCCTCGGAGTGCGATGAAATCCCAAATTCTATCAGACTTTGTTATAGAGTGCAATTTTGACATATCCACAACTGAAGAAACACTGTTCCCATAGAAAGCCTGGACTTTTTATGTCGATGGATCCTCAACAGCATCATTAGGGGGCGCAGGTGTGATCTTAATCAGTCCAGAGGGTTTCAAAATACAACAAGTTTTAAAATTCTCGTTCCTGGTAACAAATAATGTAGCAGAATACGAAGCATTGTTAGCAGGAGTACGACTAGCAATTGAGCTGGAAGTGAAAGTTTTGGAAATATTTGGTGATTCCCAGCTTGTCTCCAAACAACTTCAACGTGAGTTTAAGGCCCATGATATTCGAATGTCGGCATATTTGAATCTAGCTATGTCCCTGCTAAGGAAAGTTTCGTCATGGACAATCAAGAACATTTGCAGAGAAGAGAACCAATGGGCCGATGCCTTGTCTAAATTAGTATCATCTGTCGTTGTAACATCAGAGGCAATTTATGTCGAGGGAAGAAACACTCCTTCAGTTGATATGAATACTCCGTCCGTCGATATTCCGAAGGTTAATGAAATTTCCTCTGCCGCAAATTAACGTCAACCAATTTTGGAGTACATCTTGTAGAACAAATTGCCACAAGATAAGGGTGAATCCAGAGCCATATCATATAAGGTAAAGAACTATTGTGTGTTAGAAAACAAATTATATCGACGAGGGCTCATGGAGCCCCTACTCCGATGCTTGGAACCAGAAGAGTATAACACCTCGATAATCGAAGTCCATACAGGAATCTGTGGGGATCACCTAGGTGGCAAGAACTTAGCCCTTAAGATAATGAAGCAAGGTTTATTTTGGCCTACAATGCGAAGTGATTGTGAAAATTTTGTGCAAAAATGCAAATCATGTCAGATATTTGGATCGGTATCTCATCAGCCGTCAATGGAAATGATCTCGGTTGTTAACCCATGTCCTTTTTATCAATGGGGCATAGATATCGTCGGCCCTTTCCCGAAGTCTAAAAACCAAGCACAGTACATTGTCGTGGCTGTTGACTACGCAACAAAATGGATCGAGGCCCGACCATTAGCCAAAATCCGAGAGAAGGAGATGATTGAGTTTCTAATGGAGTACATTGTATTCAGGTTCGGGGTCCCAAGGATTGTGGTAACTGACAATGGAACCCAGTTTGTAGGGGAAAAGTTCACCGAAACACTTTCACAACTCAAGATTAAACACATCAAGTCCTCGGTGGCTTACCCCCAGGCTAACAGATAAGTTGAAGTGTCTAACCGCATAATCTTACAAGGGCTTAAGAAAAGGGTCGATGAATTACCAAGGTCGAGGGTCGATGAGTTGCCGAATGTGCTCTGGTCTTATAGAACGACCTCCAAGAGTGCGACGGGTATATCCCCTTTTAAGATGGCTTTTGTCTTGAAAGTGCTTTCACTCGTCGAAGTGTATCTTAACTCGCCAATGGTCGAGTATTTTGATGCTGAAGCCTCACGTGAGGGAATCCAACTTCACAATGTTCTCATGGAAGAAGTTAGGGATGAGGCATCAATGAGAGTCCTTCAGCAGCAAGCGCGTACAATAGCTTACTTCAACAAGAAAGTAAAGGTTAAGCAATTTTTGGTTGGGGATCTAGTCCTTCGGGAGTCGGCAGCCTCACAACCCACTATCACGGGAAAGTTCAAAGCCCCATGGGAAGGACCTTATCAAGTAACAGGGCTCGTCGTACTATGAACTACTGACTGTCTATGCTCGATGGTACACCCATAAAAAATGCTTGGAATACTGTTCACTTGAAGAAATATTATCAGTGATTAAGTTATTTGAATTGTATGAATGAAAAATGTCAGATCTCTGACTATAAAAATTTGTCTTAACGAAAAGGGGTTGATATGAGATTCCCGTTAAGACCCCCCTTATTTATCAATGAAATGTTATTCCTCACGAGTATTTTGCAATATGTAGACATCAGAAATCATCAAATTTAGATATTTCAAGTCTATCAAAGATCTTTTATCCATTAAACACGCGGCTTACTCTTTAGAACTATGAGTCAGAAATATGATAACATTTGTTATTAAATAACAGAGGTTTAGTTTAAAAAATAATAATAATACATAAAGAAGAAAAAGAACGAAAACAAACAAATAATAAACAAATTCCCATCATTCGCCTTATATGCTATAAAATGGATTAGTAATTTCAATTATTCTTTATCACATGATTTGTGATAACCGACAAGATATTTTCTCCAACACAATCACAATTCCATATTTCTTTGAAACAATATAACAACAAAAACGCAAACATATAAGCATTATGTAAGATTTATTGGAATAAAAATTTCGGCTATAAGAGCCGACATAAAGATATAAGGCAGATTCGGGCAACTCAAATTAATAAGTTACCTCCTTAAGCACAAGTAAATTTTCTTCCTTGAAAGATCAAGGAATACACAAATAAGTCACAATAACATAATCATTATCTTAAAAAGAAGATAGTCTTAGAAATACTCAAAATAAAACCATAAATCCAAGAATTACATCGTAAATGAGGTATCCCTCGCCTTCAAGGGTCGACAAGATCGGCAGTCATTTCAGTCCCTTTATGCTTCACAACATAATCTTGTAGATAATCTTCGAAGCGATGCCCCGACACATCGAGACCTGCAGCTTCCAACCTCTTATAGCATTGGCCATACCCGTCTCCCAGGGCCCCGACAATATGCTCGACCCTTTTTTCTACTTCTAACTTTAAATTGGAGTTTTCTTTTTCCAAGGCCTCATACTTTTCACGAAGGTTGGATATCTCGATATCCAAAGCCTCATGACGTTTCGTCTCATCGCTCAATGAGACCTCCATATTCTTCACTCGAGACCCACTATCCTCCGAGTCTTTCTTAAGGCGTTCGTTGACAAGTTCAAGATCACTTATCTAAAATTCAACGAAAGCAAAAATACGTACATAAGCAAAAATATAAAAAAAAGAGAGGAGAAAAAATCTATTGTTACAACCAAGCATAAAAAAGTATAAAGACATTTTAACAAAAAGATAACGTAAAAAGTAAATTAGCATGCCTTAGTCTGATAGTTGGAGTTTGCTTTGGAAAGCTCGACGAAACGACCCTTGACTTCAGCCAATGTTAGGGCGAAAACACGCACTAATATTCACGCAAGTATACGCGTTCGCAAGTAATATAGAATACTTTCTAGTTCGTTCCCTCAAAGACTTAGACTAAATTATTGTGTAATTAAACTCACTCACCAATGTATGATTACTTCTCAATGTTAAGATAATAACACTTAAAATTGTTGATTAAATATTAACTATGATTAACTACTTAATTAACCACTTAACTAACACTTCAAATTATCAATAATAAAATACTCATGAGATCACAACTTCATTATTACTTCCTTCTATAGCCATTGCTATTACCTTTAGCATGTGACAGTGATGACATTAATCGAATAACACGAAACTGATAAAAGCCAACTTTCATTGTACTAATACCATTCTACCAAGCATCCACAATTAAGATAGAAGTTGAATAGTCATCAATTATGTTGAGTTCCTATATGTCTACAGAAATTGACAACACAACGATTTAAGCACAAGTTATCCCTTTTGATTACATAGGGCAAATAAAACTGTTAGAGTTACCCACTAATCATGCACAACGTACATGAACCTATGCTAGCATGGCAAGTTCTAAATCTCAAGATCCACCGTCACTTCACAAGAGATTAACACCCTATCTTATATGTTCGCGACGCACATAAGACGAATACGCACAACCAATACTAGATATCATGCAATCATCACACACTAAAGTATTAAACAATTAACTAAAGAATTCCATAATAAATCCGTTGCAACCCCATGATCACGATTAGCCCATAATAGAACTCATCGCCATCATGGGTTCATATGAAATCATGACAAACAAACACAAGAAAATAATAACTACACTAATTATATTAAAACAGAGTACGTCACAAGAGTAAATAAGTCAAAGCAAGAAAACTAGCATCCAACGTTACAACGAAACAAGAATCACAAGAATATATGCTTCCTCTTCGTTGTGGTATGCTAAATCGGTCTTCTTCCTTATCTCCTTCGCTTCTTGCGTAAAACACAATCTAAAACATAATCTCCTTAATACTCTCCGTGAAAACGTCTCAAATCTACCTATATAATAGTCCCATAAAACTCAGATTACATAGAAGTTGGAAGCCACACAGAAGTAGAAGTCTAAAATAATTCAGCTTTTTCCCCGATCTTGCGCGGCCGCTCAGCATTTCTGCGCGGGCGCGCAGGCTGCTGCGCGGCCGCTCAGCATTGCTGCGCGGGCGCGCAGGACCCTACTGGAAAAATTCCAAGCTTGCTCCGTTTCTTCGCCGTAATCTGCCCATTCCTTTCCTCTCGCAATGGTGAACACATGCCAAGGCTTATTCTTGATGATTCCTCCACCGAAATGCAACTATTACCCTGAAATGCATAAACACTAGAAAAACGCATCAAATACACAAAATACTTGATTTCAAGACACCAATTTAAGCCATTTTAAGACGTTCTAAGTGGTATAAAATGCCACTTATGACACCCCCAAACTTAAATCGATGCTTGTCCTCAAGCGTCACAGACTCAAAAGCAAATAAAAATATGCATGAATGCAATCTATATGAAAATGCAACGATCCCCCTTACTACAATTAACCAACCCAATTATCACACCTCAACGAATGCAGTTAGATAACTAAAGATCAATAAACTCGTGCAACCGGATATACAGCCAGAAATGTGGTGTGTGCAAATGCTTAACAGATATGCTTCGGAACTAGACCAATTACTATGACTAGACTATCCTCAAGGCAATCCTATGATTATACAAAGAATAAAAATTCTAGGCACAAAGTGATATACAACACTACAAGAACTCTGGAGCTTACTACGGAATCGTGCTTTTTATTTACAACTCAAATGCTTATTTGACCGTGCAATGAGTGAGGTCCACAAAGACTTATACAATGGTATCCATGTAACGAGCGTTAGGTTAGCGGATCCCAGACTCTAAAAGCCTTAGGTCACTAAGCACAAAGTCCCCTAAGAACTTAATAACTCGAATACCAAAGAGCCCACTCTTGATCAATTATGCAATTTTTTTTTTTCATAACTTCTGAGCAAGTGCGTTTCGCTCCATCTTACTCAACCCTAGACTACTCGCAACATAAGCGAGCCGGCTACTAGCCATTTGATGCCTAGCCACAACTAGCAACAACTTCCATATTTTTTTTCTCCAAAAAATTTTCTTTTTCATGTTTTTATCACTAAGAACCTATAATCGAATTCTAAGCATAATAAATAGATTGACCTTGAAAATAACCAAATCATAACAACAATCTAGCCCTTACGCATTCTTTAAGACTTAGTGGACTTACAATTGTTTCTAGCATGCATATCAACCTACATAACTTAATATCACTTTAATGTTATCACTACACTCGCATCAATATCACAATTCAGTCGATAAATCATTGCAAAAGGGATCATAGTAAATGCATGAGCTACATGACATTCATAAAAAAAAAACTATATCGCATAAATTATGCAACTATATGAACTAAACTATCATGAATATGCAACTAAATGACACACACACAATATTCCTTAACTACCACCCCCAAACCAACAATCTTCACTGTCCTCAGTGAAAGTAGTAGAAAGGAACACAGGGTATACCTACTCGGAGTCATCATCATCATCACCCTCAGTGGGTGGAGTATCAGGCGGCGGGTATGCAGAGTCCTCACCAAAAACTGGCCACTGGATATCAGCTCCAAGGCCTCGAAAAGCAGTCCCTAATGCAAGGGTGAGCTCCTGAGCAAACCTGCTCTGCGTCTCATATATGGCATTCATCCGCCGTGAAAGCCTCCTATACTGGGCATCACCCATCCCAGCACCCTCCTGAGCTCTCGAAGAACCAGCCTCACCATGCCCTGGCCTAGCCATAGTAGCACCTCATGCTGGACGCCCTCCTGGAAGACGATAACCCAGCCCATGCTCCTCAGGCGCACCACCGGTCCACTCCTGCATCCCATTCAGAGTGCCAGAATCTATCGGAGCTGCTGGCAACTGTAACTGCTCATGAGCCGGCCAGTTCACTCCTACTGCTCGGCATAGCTTCGTAATCGTGGATGCATAAGGGATGTTCATATGCTTTGCTCCCCTCAAAAACTTCAGAATTCCTTGGTAGATAAACTCACCAAGGTCCACATAGTATTCCTCATTCAGAATTCCCCACAACAGCTGTGCTCTCTCAACTGTGACCTCGTGTGCATGTGAAGAAGGCAAAATATTAGCACATATAAATGCATTCCATGCACGGGCATACCTGTTCATGGCGATCGCCGGAAAGTGACGATACTCATTATTGGCTGGACTGCGGTTCCAAACTGTGCCCGGTCGACAGAGAGTCGCACAAATCAAATCCAAGTCAAAATCCTCAGCAGTTTTTTCATTCCAGTTCTCCTCCTCGGGCTTCCTCTCTCGCTGTCCAATCACACGGCGAATCGCCGCAGGATGATAATCAACCGTCAGCCCACGGACTACAGAAAACCCATTCTTTTCAGCCTTCGCGTTCGCGTAGAACTCGCGAACAACGCTCATCGGTACTGCTTCGGGTGACTCACAAAAAGCTATCCACCCCTTCTCTGCAATCATGGGAAACAACTCACCATCCCTCCCTAATGGTAAAAACCCCCTCTCCTTCAGAATCGGCTTCCCCAACAGCCTAGTGTACTCCTCCTCCGCAGCTCTGTCAGTTAACCGAGGCCTTGCAGCAGTGCCCCTCGATGAATCAGCAGTAGGAACTGTGTTGCTGCTGTCAATAGTGCGTGCTCTCTTGGGTGCCATTGATTCGTGAATAGAAGTGTGTAAGAACTGATTTTTGATGTTTGTGAGAGGGTTTAAGTGTAGGAAGTTTTGTGGGAGATATGTAGGATAGGTGTATGTATATATAGGGTGTGGATTAGATTAGGGTTTGAGAATTAAGGGTTAAAATGATGGGGTAGTGGGGACAATTCGTGGGTTTATGGGCTAAAACTGTTTTTGTGTTTTTGTTTGTTTTTTTTTTCTGAACTGTAAAAATTTTCTGGAACTCGACCCCTGCGCGGCCGCTCAGCATTTTTGCGCGGGCGCGCAGAGGGTCTCTGGAAAAAAAAAATTTCAGCCCCTGTTTTCTGATTTTTTTTGTGTTTTTGGATAGGTTATTAACTTCTAAGGGTTCCTGTAACAACAATTCATGGGTTGCCTCCCACGCAGCGCTTCTTTTTCGTCATTAGCTTGACGTTCCGTACCTTTCTCAAGTAGTCAACAAAATGGCACTAACCACCTCTCGGTTTGCCATGTCCCCATAGTAGTGCTTCGACCGCTGACCGTTAACCTTGAATGCTTGGTCCGAATCATTCTCAAAAATTTCCACCGCTCCATGTGGAAACACAGTTTTGACAATAAAAGGTCCAGACCACCTTGATTTCAACTTCCCAGGAAAAAGTCAGAGCCGAGAGTTGAATAAAAGAACTTGTTGCCCTGGCACAAATAACTTAGGATGTAGCTTCCTATCGTGCCACCTCTTCACCTTTTCCTTATACATTTTATTATTCTCGTACGCTTGAAGTCGAAATTCATCAAGTTCATTAAGCTGAAGCATTCTTTTCTTACCAGCTGCATCTAAATCCAGGTTCAATTTCTGCAATGCCCAGTAGGCCTTATGCTCAAGCTCCGCTGGTAGATGACATCCCTTACCGTACACCAACTGAAACGGTGACATCCCTAGTGGAGTTTTATATGCTGCTCTGTAAGCCCAAACAGCTTCATCGAGCTTTAAAGACCAATCCTTCCTTGACGGACAAACAACCTTCTCTAGAATGCGCTTTATCTCTCTGTTAGACACTTCCGCTTGACCATTTGTTTGTGGATGATAGGCAGTAGCTACTCGATGATTCACATTATAACGCTGCATCATAGAAGTGAACTTACGGTTGCAAAAATGTGATCCTTCATCACTTATGATTACCCGAGGTGTTCCAAATCTTGTGAAAATTTGCTTATGAAGAAAATTTAGCACTACCTTTGCATCATTTGTCGGTAAAGCTTTATCTTCGACCCATTTTGAGACATAATCGACTGCCAGCAAGATGTACTGATTATTGCAAGACGCGATAAAAGGTCCCATGAAATCGATTCCCCACACATCAAAGACCTCGACTTCAAGCATCACATTTAATGGCATCTCATCCTTCCTTGACAAATTTCCCACTCTTTGGCAACGATCACACCTTAAAACAAACTGATGAGTATCCTTGAACAAATAGGCCAGAAAAAACCTGCTTGCAGAATACGAGCTGCCGTCTTCTCACCTCCATAGTGTCCACCATAAACCGTGGAATGGCAGTCTCGTAATATCCCCTCCGTCTCACAGAACGGGATACATCTCCTGATGACCTGGTCAGCTCCCTGTCTAAACAAATATGGTTCATCCCACATATATCACTTCACCTCATGCAGAAACTTCTTCTTTTGAGCGGATGTCAAATTAAGAGGCATTATATTGCTGACGAGATAGTTTACAATATCTGCAAACCATGGTTCTTCCTCCTGAATTGCAAACAACTGCTCATCCGGAAAAGATTCATTGATTAACGTCCTATCTTGTGAAGTAGAATCGGGATTCTCCAACCTAGAGAGATGGTCAGCTATTTGATTCTCCGTACCTTTTCTATCTTTGATCTCTAACTCAAATTCCTGAAGTAAAAGCACCCAACGAATGAGTCTCGGCTTCGAATCCTTCTTAGAAACCAGATAGCGAATAGCTGCATGATCAGTGAATACTGTTACTTTCGTACCAAGCAGATAAGATCGAAATTTCTCAAAGCCAAAGACTATAGCCAAAAGCTCCTTCTCAGTAGTGGTGTAGTTCAATTGGGCCCCATTTAAAGTCTTACTCGCATAGTAGACCACATGGAAGATATTTTTCTTGCGCTGTCCCAGAACTGCACCTACCGCATAATCACTCGCATCACACATCATCTCAAACGGTTCTGTCCAATTTGGTGCTGTAATAACTGGTGCAGTGATCAAACTCTTCTTGAGAGTCTCGAATGCTGCCAAACATTCATCATCAAATTTGAAAGGCACATCTTTCTCAAGCAAATTGCACAACGGCTTAGATATCTTTGAGAAGTCCTTGATGAATCGCCGATAAAAACCCGCATGACCAAGAAAACTACGGATTCCTTTCACAGAATTGGGTGGGGGAAGATTTTCAATGACTCCCACCTTGGCCTTGTCCACCTCCAGACCCTTGCTAGAGACCTTATGCCCAAGGATAATGCCTTCACGTACCATAAAATGACATTTCTCCCAATTAAGCACCAAATTAGTTTCCACGCATCTTTTGAGTACGGCGCGCAAATTATTCAAACATTCATCATATGAGTGTCCAAAGACGGAGAAGTCATCCATGAACACTTCGACGTTATTTCCAATCATGTTAGAGAATATAGCCATCATACATCTCTGAAAGGTGGCCGGGGCGCCACATAACCCAAACGAAACTCTGCGAAAAACAAATGTGCCAAATGGACAAGTGAAGGTAGTCTTTTCCTGATCCTCTGGTGCGATACAAATCTGATTATACCCGAAATAACCATCCAGAAGACAAAAATACTCATGTCCCGCCAATCTATCAAGCATTTGATCAATAAATGGAAGAGGAAAGTGATCCTTCCTTGTGGCTTTGTTCAATTTCCTATAATCCATACATACTCTCCATCCTGTAACTGTTTGAGTAGGGATGAGCTCATTCTTTTCATTTGCGACCACAGTGATACCTCCTTTCTTAGGTACACATTGTACGGGGCTCACCCACGAGCTGTCAGAAATAGGATAAATGATGCCTGCATCTAGCCATTTCAGAATTTCTTTCTTTACCACCTCCTTCATGATCGGGTTCAGTCTTCGCTGCTGTTCCACAGTTGGCTTACTACCTTCCTCTAACAGAATTTTATGCATATAATATGAAGGACTTATCCCCTTGATGTCTGCTATGGTCCATCCTATAGCCGATTTGAATTCTCTCAAAATCCTTAAGAGCTTGTCTTCCTCACTACCTGAAAGGTCAGCTGAAATAATAACAGGTAACGTAGATGAATCACCTAAAAAAGCATACCTCAAGTGTTCAGGTAATGGTTTTAGCTCCAAGGTAGGTGCTTCCTCTATTGATGGTTTGAGCTTCCCTTCAGCATTCTTAAGGTCAGAAGTACCAAAAGATTCAAATGGTATGTCCAGCTTTCGCTTCCATGGAGAAGCGTTCAGATATTGTAATTGCTCGTTGCTATCTTCATCATCGCTGTCAAAATCCCCCAATAAGGTCTTTTCCAATGCATCAGACATTAGCATGTGATCGAGTTCCGAAGTAACCGCAGTATCAATCACATCCACTTTTAAGCACTCCTCATCTTCTGTAGGGAATTTCATTGCCTTGAATATATTAAAGGTCACATCCTGATCTTGGACCCGCATAGTAAGTTCACCTTTTTGCACATCTATCAAGGTACGGCCAGTAGCCAAGAAAGGTCTTCCCAAGATTATGGGAATCTTCTTATCTTCCTCAAAATCCAGAATAACAAAATCTGTTGGAAAGAAGAGCTTATCCACCTTGATGAGCACATCCTCAACTATGCCCCTTGGGTAAGTAATGGAACGGTCCGCCAATTGTAGCGACATGTATGTGGGTTTTGGATCAGGCAGATCCAGCTTTTTAAAGATCGACAACGGCATCAGATTAATACTTGCTCCCAAATCACAAAGGCACTTGTCAAAAGTTAGATTGCCAATGGTGCAAGGAATGGTGAAGCTTCCTGGATCTTTCAGTTTTGGCGGTAACTTTTGCTGCAGAACAGCGCTGCATTCTTTCGTGAGAGCAACGGTTTCAAGGTCATCCAGTTTCACCTTCCTTGAAAGAATAGTCTTCATAAACTTCGCATAACTAGGCATTTGTTCCAAAGCCTCAGCGAAAGGTATATTGATGTGAAGTTTCTTGAACACCTCCAGAAACTTCCCAAACTGTCTATCCAGCTTTTGTTGCTGCAATCTCTTAGGAAAAGGTGGTGGAGGATAGAGCTGTTTCTCCCCTGTATTAGCCTCAGGCAGAGTGTGTTCAACAGTAGTCTTCCTTGGTTCCGCCGCTTTCTCCTTTTGCTTAGATTCTTCATCTCTAACTTCAGCTTCGACTTCTTTTGCCTTTTCAGCATCAGCTACTTTTCCAGACCTTAAGGTAATAGCCTTGACTTGCTCTTTAACTTCCTTCCTGCCTGGTACTTCCGTGTCACTGGGAAGAGTGCCAGGTTGACGATTGAGCACTGCATTGGCTAATTGACCGATTTGATTTTCCAAGGTCTTGATAGAAACCGCCTGACTCTTGCACAACAGCTTAAGTTCCTCAAAATCAGCACTAGTAGGTGCAACTGCACTTCCCTGTTGAGGATATGATTGCCTTGTAGCATACTGCTGTGGTTGCTGGAATCCAGGTGGGTTAAACTGTTTACTCACTCCTTGCTGATATGGTGGCTGAATAGCATTCTGATTATTCCTCCAGCTGAAATTTGGATGATTTCTGTTATTAGGATGATAGGTCGCTGGCACAGGCTGCTGTTGTCGCTGATAATTATTCACATACTGAACAGATTCGTTGACAAGAGAATACTGATCCGTAGCATGAGAACCTGCACAAAGCTCACAAACCATAGCTATTTGATTAACTCCATATGTAGCCAGAGAATCAACCTTCATTGATAGCGCTTGGAGCTGGGCTGCAATAGCGGTGGCTGCATCAACTTCCAGAATACCTGCGACCTTGCCTGACGTCATCCTCTGAGTTGGGTTTTGATGCTCATTTACAGCCATCGTCTCTATAAGATTATACGCCTCAGTATAGCTTTTAGCCCATAAGGCTCCTCCAGCTGCTGCATCGAGCATGGGCCGAGATTGGGCCCTCAAACCATTATAGAAACCAGTGATCACCATCCAATCCGGCATTCCATGATGTGGACATTTTCTCAACATTTCCTTGTAGCGTTCCCAAGCCTCGCACATAGATTCTGTAGGTTGCTGCGCAAACTGAGTAAGAGCACTCCTCATAGCAGCAGTCTTTGCCATTGGATAAAACTTCACCAGAAACTTTTGCGCAAGATCTTGCCACGTAGTGATGGACCCAGCTGGTTCAGAATGTAACCAGTCTTTAGTCTTATCCCTCAGTGAGAAAGGGAAAAGCCTCAACTTGATAGCCTCATCAGTCACGCCATTATACTTAAAAGTGCTGCAGATCTCGACAAAATTTCTTATGTGCATGTTGGGGTCTTCAGTTGCCGCTCCTCCAAAAGAAACAGAATTCTGCACCATCTGAATAGTGTCCGGCTTGATTTCAAAGGTGTTAGCTTGAATAGCCGGATGAAGGATGCTTGACTGAATGTCATCAATTTTAGGCCGAGAAAAATCCATAAGAGCTGGATCAGCTTGAACAATACGATCTCCCATGTTTACTGGTTCTTTCTGCTCAGTTCCTCAATCCGAATCCTCAAAATCTAACTTCTCCGGAATATCAAGAACTTCGTCTGTCTCCTCAGCTGTATCTAAAGTCCTCTTGCGAGCACGAGAACGAGTTTGCATAAACACTTGCTAAAGTACCTGAAACACAACCAAAAAGAGTAAGTAACTACTACGTCCTAATCACTGAGTCCTAATGACCAATGATGGTAAGTACATAAACTAAACAAATACGCCGAGTCCCCAGCAGCGGCGCCAAAAACTTGTTAGGGCGAAAACACGCACTAATATTCACGCAAGTATACGCGTTCGCAAGTAATATAGAATACTTTCTAGTTCGTTCCCTCAGAGACTCAGACTAAATTATTGTCTAATTAAACTCACTCACCAATGTATGATTACTTCTCAATGTTAAGATAATAACACTTAAAATTGTTGATTAAATATTAACTATGATTAACTACTTAATTAACCATTTAACTAACACTTCAAATTATCAATAATAAAACACTCATGAGATCACAACTTCATTATTACTTCCTTCTATAGCCATTGTTATTACCTTTAGCATGTGACAGTGATGACATTAATCGAATAACAAGAAACTGATAAAAGCCAACTTTCATTGTACTAATACCATTCTACCAAGCATCCACAATTAAGATAGAAGTTGAATAGTCATCAATTATGTTGAGTTCCTATATGTCTACAGAAATTGACAACACAACGATTTAAGCACAAGTTATCCCTTTTGATTACATAGGGCAAATAAAACTGTTAGAGTTACCCACTAATCATGCACAACGTACATGAACCTATGCTAGCATGGCAAGTTCTAAATCTCAAGATCCACCGTCGCTTCACAAGAGATTAACACCCTATCTTATATGTTCGCGACGCACATAAGACGAATACGCACAACCAATACTAGATATCATGCAATCATCACACACTAAAGTATTAAACAATTAACTAAAGAATTCCATAATAAATCCGTTGCAACCCCATGATCACGATTAGCCCATAATAGAACTCATCGCCATCATGGGTTCATATGAAATCATGACAAACAAACACAAGAAAATAATAACTACACTAATTATATTAAAACAGAGTACGTCACAAGAGTAAATAAGTCAAAGCAAGAAAACTAGCATCCAACGTTACAACGAAACAAGAATCACAAGAATATATGCTTCTTCTTCGTTGTGGTGTGCTAAATCGGTCTTCTTCCTTATCTCCTTCGCTTCTTGCGTAAAACACAATCTAAAACATAATCTCCTTAATACTCTCCGTGAAAACGTCTCAAATCTACCTATATAATAGTCCCATAAAACTCAGATTACATAGAAGTTGGAAGCCACACAGAAGTAGAAGTCTAAAATAATTCAGCTTTTTCCCCGACCTTGCGCGGCCGCTCAGCATTTCTGCGCGGGCGCGCAGGCTGCTGCGCGGCCGCTCAGCATTGCTGCGCGGGCGCGCAGGACCCTACTGGAAAAATTCCAAGCTTGCTCCGTTTCTTCACCGTAATCTGCCCATTCCTTTTCTCTCGCAATGGTGAACACATGCCAAGGCTTATTCTTGATGATTCCTCCCCCGAAATGCAACTATTACCCTGAAATGCATAAACACTAGAAAAACGCATCAAATACACAAAATACTTGATTTCAAGACACCAATTTAAGCCATTTTAAGACGTTCTAAGTGGTATAAAATGCCACTTATCAGCCAACTCAGTGGAAAGCTTTTTATTTTCATCTCTTAGCAGATCACGCTCCTCCTCGACCCTCGAGGCAGGACTCTTACCCTCATCAGCTTTATATTTCTCAAGAATGTGCAGAACATCAGACAAATACTGCCAGAATTAAAGAGACAATGACGAAAAAGTATAAGTATAGCAGAGGTAAAAGTTTCTTTTAATCATAAAATCCAAGCAAAACTAAAATAAAAGAAAGAAAGGTACATACCCTCCCCGCACGTCCTAGACATCGATCAACAAGTTCACTCCGTGATCTCTTTGTGTAAGCACTAGAGCCTTGTGGAAAGTTAAACACATGAAAAGCTCGAAGGGGAACCGTCGACCCTGCAGTCCATCGCTCAGAAGGCTGAATCTCAACATGAATAACCTCCTTGCAAGCCTCGAGGTCGACAGTTGGAAGCATAATTCCCTGATTTCCAATTATGGTCAAAGTTTTATTCAGACCACTTCTCGCAACATCCTTAGGAATTTTCTTACCAGCAACCTCTGGAACATCAACGACCACACTTTTGGATCTCTTTCGGGAGGGTTTCCAGTTCCTTCACAAGTGATGCGCCCAGAACCACCCACGACCTTATTCCCTCGATCGTCTAATAAATCAATCAAAAGCGTCTGTGAGGACTGCTTCTCCTCAACCCTCGGCAGATCGACAGCTCCTGCCTTTGACTTTTTGACTAACATCATCATAGCTTTATCCATCTCTACCAACACTCCACTCTCCAACAACTTTTTTAAAGATTTTCCGGCAACTGTAACAGAAACAGATTTACAAAGAAAATGTTGCGTTAGTAGGAGCAAAAATAAAAAAGAGAGGAAACAAAGAACAATATAATGAAATTTCCCCAAAATACAAGTAATAACATCTTACGATGATGCTCCTTTAGCAATTTAAAATCTTTCAAATCATTGTGTGTATAAACAGGTCTTGACCCCTGAAACCCATCGAAGTATGTTGCGTCGTACTTATCAAGGTTGTTCAGATATTCGAGGGTCGATTGTGTCGCCTTGCGACACGGCCTAACGAACTCTAAATCCCTTCCCCTATGTAAACCCATTTAGGATGATAACCTGAATTAGAAAACTTGACACTGACAATTTTGGGGCGTTTACTTTGAGTGTCAAAATAAACTTGCCCGTTGTGATACCGAATACAATATATGGAAAAGAACAATTTTACAGAAGGGATTCAATCTCTCTCATTACACAAGGCTATAAAGCCATTAATCTGAGCAACCGAGTTGGGCGACAACTGTGCAATTCCACAACCTATAGCCCCGTACATCGCTAAGTGAAAAGGATGCATCGGAAGCCGGAGTCCGTACTCAAACATGATTAACGGCACACTGTACATTCCGAATTTCGGCATCACCCACATTTGATCGTCGGGGGCCGGAACTCGCAACCTATATCCATTTTTCAAATCGACCTAAGATCCTAATTTTGTCATATTTACCTTATGGTTAGAGAAATGGCTAATATAATCGAGACTACTACCACGTGGAAACTCGAGACGCCCCAATTCCAGACTCTCACGAAGAACTCTCTCCCTATATGCTAACGTACAAGGACTTATTGGCGGATACACCTTAGACGCTATCTCGACACCAGAGAAGAGATCTTCTTCGTTCATGAAGTCGAATAATTTACAAGAGTTTAAATTAGGAATCTCTAAATTATCTAGGTTAATGGGGGATTCTTCATCACCCTCTTCTGGGGGCGTTTATAGGATTACGAAAATGGTTTATTTTATAAGAAGAAGAATCCAGATCGGCCATTGAAATCAAGTGAAGCACACTGTGATTACCTTATTACATAAGGCATTGAGGTGCCAAGATTCAAGAAATGACACGGAAATGGAGAACCTAACTCTATGAACTCAAGATTAAACTAAAGCAACAATATTTTGGGATTAGAGAACTTACAGGTGCCGGAGAGAAATTAAGATTTCATAAAACACTGTAACATCCTTTGGTTAAGTGGAAAGGAAGATGAAGAGACTCCACATGTTCAAATTAATATATGATGCACAATTACTTTTGTTTATCCCCACTCTACCTGCGCAAAAAAAATAATATAATAAAATAAAAATATATATATAACAAAAATTAATTTTAATTCATCTTTTCTTTATTCTAACTTATTTATGCAGGTTTTAACTGGAACCTAGACAACAAATCTAAAGATATTTCAATGATGTTCGTGCGGGACAAATGTTGGGCCCAAATAAGAGGAGAAGGAGGAAGGAATTTAAATAGGAAAATATGACTTTAGTATATGAGTTTGTAATAAAAAGTCCAATAGAGGCCCAATTGTAAATGGAAAAGTCCATTAACGGCTCCCTATAAATATAGGATAATGATCTTATTTGTAGGGGTTAGAGAAATAAAATATCAATAAAGAGTATTGTTCCTCGTATAAATATGACTCAAATTTAGGATCATGAGTCACAATGCACATGTGAGTTGATTATCTGTTAACCGTATCTTATACATGTTTAACATCAGAATGTTAATGAAAAGCATTTTATTTTCAAGAATCTTATCTATGCTATATTATAACAGATGAAATATTAAAATTTTGGTAGTCGACCGGTCGATACTTGGTGAAATTACTTAATTACCCTTACTTAATTATTTCAATTTTCTAATTCCAATTGATATTTAAGTCAACTTCCTTTATTACTTACCAATTTCAATTCTATTTTATATCGAACTCTATATCATTATAATTTATATTATATTCAACTTCTTCTACCAATTTATATTTTAATTCATATCGAGTTCTATATTATTCTAATTTGTTAATTCAGACTAAATTAATAAGCAAACTAAATATAATTATTAAGATTTAGTTGATATGTCATGTGAATGGGGCTAACATAAAATAATAACGCTACCAGTTCTCCTAAAAAATTATACAAATGAACTTGGTTAAACAAAATAATATATTTTATTTATCCAGGATAAAAAAATATATTATACAATTGATTCAACTAACACAAAACTAAAATAAAAATACAATTCGACCAACAAAAATAAAATAATATATACTAATTATTCAGTCTAAAACAAAATTATCTTATTGATCCACACTTAAAAAAAGATAAAATTAAACTAAAAATAATTAATTTGATTTGGTCAGTGTATTGGGCATCGGGCTAAAATAAAATAATATAAACCACTGATCCGAGATAAATCAAATTAATATTAGACTAAGTATAATTCGTATCCTATTGATGTGAACTAAAAATCAAATTTTAACTAAAATATAAATATTATTTTTTAAAAAATTGACATAAAATTATCAATAAAACTATATCGTTCAATCAGTAATATTGTCTTTTTCAAATATCTTTTATAATTTAGATATATAAAATTTAAAATTTATTTAAAATTTGATAAATTCAAATCCGCATAATTCGCTGAAATAAACAAACCCAATACAAATACATAATTAAAAAATCTGGACCGATCCGGCTCACACGAACCAACGTGCCGCGTACACGCACAGCCCGCGGATAACGTCTTGACTGCTTATATGCACATCTAGATGCAAGTCTTGATAATTTATAGTTAAAACCGGTCTATTAAGGAGAGAAGAAAATGATGCAAGAGCATCCGAGACTCTTAGATAAACTAGTTAGTTAAAACATAATAATCAGAACTTGTTAGTTAAAACATATTATCAGTAAGAAGAGAACAAAATGATATAAAGTACCCCATTTTAAACTATTCCCATTTTCTTGACGATAGGGTACCCGTCACGGAACTCCTCGAAAATATACTTAAAGCTTTATAGACATATTTTTTGCCAAAAGACATATACAAATGGGATGCCATTTATTAATTAAATATATAAAATTTAAAACATAATTGTTATACTAATATAAAATGAACTTGAATATAAAATTAAAGTTATTTAATAATAACAACCGAATACCATCATAATACTCATTTATATTAGTAACTTTTTAGATATTCAAATATATGTAAATATTTTAAAATTATATTTATTATTTCTGGATATTTCTAATATTAAAATAATTATTAAAAATATAAAAAAATTAGTAAAAAAACATGTCAAATCATAAAAAAACATGCCTAACAAATTAATATCATAACATGTCCATTTTAACATATCCGTGCCACTGTGACATGCACCCTACCTGACACATTTTATCAAGTATTTTTTTTTCATTATAAATTGAGTTTTCTTTTAACGAACGTATACACTTCGAATCAAAATATATACAGTAAATATAAAGAAAAATGTATATTGAACGTTAAGCACACACTATACTGAAATGGCGAAGATACACGATATTATATACATACTCTCCTATTTAAAATCCTGAAGCACTCATGTAACTTTTGTTGTTGTTGCATTTCATGCAGGAAGATGTGGACTATTAAAATTTTAAAAATGGAAGGGTCTCCTATTATATGAAAAGAAAATGTAAACAAAAGACTAAAAGGAAAAGCACGGATTCTTGGGGCACATGGAATGCTTATTTTAATACATTTTGGTCAATTACTCAGAGTTGTCCCCGCCCCCACCTCTTTTAACCTTTTAGCAGCTTTTTGTTTCACATCCGCCTCTTTTGTTTATTACATTAAAGACAACTCACATGCAATTACAACCAATTGAACCAAGTATATAGTTATCATAAATATTTATTTCTTGTTTCGAAATTCGGAAATTAAAAAATTATTTTTACGAAGATTTTGATTTGAACCAAAAGGAATAGTAGAATTTCATTTCCCGTACAAATTTCATAAAAAAATATCTTTTTTTAATCATCATTTCCAATACAAATTTCATTGAATTTTGGGATATTCTCTATGATATTATCGTAAAATTAGTTTTTCCCGTTAATATCTTAAATTTATTGGCTTCTATCTGTTGTAATACTGCACATTTATTTTTTGACTTCGATATCCTGTATTAAGTAAAATGTAATAAAATTGATTTCACACCAAAAAATAAATTATATATTTGAAATTTTTAAAAAATACATGAAATGGAACTTTAAATCTTGTAAAATGGAGTTAAACTAAGTGAGATATATTTGAATTTCATAACCAAACTTTGACTATTAATATTTCACTCAAACTCAATTTTATATAATTTAATAATCTATTTTATGTATTTTTTTATAAATAATTCAAACATATAATTTATTTTTAAAAATTGAGATTAATTTTATTATATTTTACTTAACACAAGAGTATCTAAGGTCGGGTAAAAGTTAATAAATTGATGATCAACCACTTTTCTTTGTTTAATTTTTTTTTTCAATTCATTATTTCCCAGTAAACAGAAATACACAACCTTAGTTTTGTATGTTACCCTTGATCTCTATAAAGATTCCGGTCATTATCTGCCCATGATTATATTGTTAATTCATTTCTCACTAACAAATATAATAGATTTTATGAGGCTCAGGAAATCTATGGAAGCCTTTGCGCTTTACTTGCATACCCCGTGTCCAAAGGTGAGGGCGTTAAGCTAGCTGGACTAAAAGTTTACTAACCAGCTAGCCAAAGTATAACACACCCCCTCCATCTTCCTTCACTCCACAGTCCCCATCCAACATCACACACCACTCGACTTTTTATTTCTCACATCTCTCTCTCTCTCCCAGCGAGATTTTTTCACATCTCTCTCTCTCTCTCTGCAAGAAAACAACAATTTTTTTATGCCAGAATTTTACCAAGCAGTAGTATGAGACTAAGCACATTACAGTGACAAAGACTTCAAATTCTGAACTTATCAGGTATTTTCACTGCTCCTACTTCAATTCATACAAGTACAATGCATCTCAGCAATTTATTAACGTTTAGTTAATTAATTTAAGTAGCAAATTATTCAGAGGATGCAGACACAAACTGACAGTCTGTATTAATTGGGGACCATACCACTAAAATATACAACTACTTATTTTACATGGTTACAAAACAATCAATTAAATTATTCAATTTAAATCAACATTAATCCATGATTAGATTGTTTCCTTCATTAATAATGATTGATTGACTATTTTACTGGTCCCTATTGTCTCTACAAACTAAACCAGGCATTACAATGTGAAGCATATGACGCCAATTAGTCTGTGTGTGTGTATATATTGTGTTTGTGTGTATTGACGGTGGCATTGTAATTATTGTTAGTTGAGAATGGGAGCTAGTGATGTTGGAGAGGAAGTAGGGGGACATGATGAGAAGATTTTCGTCACGGTCCGGTTGAGGCCGTTGAACCGCAAGGAGATTGCGAGAAATGATGTGTCTGATTGGGATTGTGTTAATGGTGATACTGTTATTTACAAGAATGCTAATGTCTCGATGCCTGATCGGTCTATGTATCCGTCTGCTTATACGTTTGGTAAGGTTTTACGGGTATGATGAGTAGTTTTGTTTGATTTGTGTGTGATGTATGGTGTATGTTAGAATTGTCATGTAGAATTTTACTTGATTGTGTGGTTCAGACATTTTCGTTTGAAGTAAAATGCTGATTTATTTGCTAAAGGGTTAATTGAAGTGAAATTGAGTTATTTGTGGGGATTATTTAATGAAATTTCAGTTGGTGCTCGGATCGTGAATGACAAGCGGTATTTAGGTTTTTCCCATGTGGTTTAGAATCTGATACAGTTTTGTTATGGTAATTCTTTTAACTTGATGAAGTTCTATGGTTCAAGTGTAAATGTTCTGAAATGACATGATGTGAGGTGCATGACTTCGTTTTTGATACGTGACATAGGTCATGAGTCATGTATCCTGTATATTATAACAAACTAACAACCATCATTGTAGTTGTAAATTGTGATTTGTCAGGGTTTATAACAGTGTTCTCTAAGATCTTTCTCACAATTTTTTCTCTTCGTGCCGGTAATTATTGTGTTGGGATCTAGATAAGGTATTTGGCGGAGATTGCTCCACGAGGCAGGTGTATAAGGAAGGAGCCAAGGAAGTTGCTCTATCAGTTCTGACTGGTATCAATTGTGAGTATAAAATCTCTCTATTAGGAAATATTGTATCCTTTCTTTCATTCATATTTTGTTAAGTTTGTTTCAAATATATAATTAATTTATTTTTCCATAATGATGCGTGCTCCAGCCAGCGTTTTTGCATATGGACAAACTAGTAGCGGAAAAACATTTACCATGACCGGCATCACGGAGTATACTATATCTGATATATATGACTATATACAGAAGGTAATTTAAGTCAAGTGCATCTTTTCCAAGACACAGTTTTAGGTCTGCATGGTGCATCCAGTCTCTCGGTTAATGTGTTGGACATATATGGTTGTGTTTCTTGTAGCACACAGAAAGAGAATTTCATTTGAAGTTTTCTGCAATGGAGATTTATAATGAATCGGTTAGAGACCTCCTCAGCACTGATAACACTCCCCTCAGACTTCTAGATGATCCAGAGGTGTGAACTTTTTCCTTCTTAATACACCTATAGATTTATTGTCGTAGCATGACAATTGCTTGTTTTGGTAGAGAGGTACCATTGTTGAGAAACTCACCGAGGAAACATTGAGAGATTGGGATCACATAATGGAGCTACTTTCTATATGTGAAGGCAAGTTTTATCGAAAATTCTTCTGATAGGGGACTATTGAATGAGATCTGATATTATCTGCTGCACTTTTGCAGCTCAGAGACAGATTGGAGAAACCTCTCTTAACGAAACAAGCTCCAGATCACATCAAATCATTAGAATGGTACAACTGTTGTTCATGAGCCTTGAATTTTTTTTAAATTGGTATTTGGTTGTAGAGCCAATTGGGAATGTTATTTCAATTATTTTATTCTTTTTGGGAATTTTACAGACTGTGGAGAGTTGTACTCGTGAGCTTTTAAGCAAGGATAACTCGAGCACCCTCGTGGCCTCTGTGGTATGCTATATCATGTTTCTAATATTTTTGATGAAATTTTGTACGCAATATGTTAAATAAAATTGGAGCAAAGTTTATGTTTGTTTAGTGATATTGATGAAAAATAGTATCGTTTTATTTTAGAATTTTGTTGATCTTGCTGGAAGTGAGCGTGCATCTCAGTCATTATCAGCTGGTACAAGGTTAAAGGAAGGCTGCCACATTAATCGCAGTTTACTTACCCTTGGGACTGTAATCCGCAAACTAAGGTTCTCTCTATCCATTTTTCCCTTCCAATTACATAAAGGGAAATGCTATTTCCAGAGCTGTTTTTTTTTATTTCCGGAGCAATAATATGGTGAAAAGGCAAAACTGCCCCTGGAACACATAAACAGCCCTTGGAAATAAATCAATGCGAGGGTAATTCGGTCTTTTCACATTTTTAAGCACTGGAAACAAAAATTAAGCTCTGGAAATAACATTAGTTCACTAAATTAATGATTCTATTGATGTTAGAGAATAATGTATATTCTGGTATTGTATTGAAGATATTAAATTATTCTTTATCATCATCTTCAAAGACTTCCACATATAACATAGTCGGAAAGGTACAATTGTTGCCATTTGACGTCAAGCTTCATGTAGGTACATAAGTATTATTTTAACAAGCATTAAAATGCTAATGAGATTATGACATGACAGGCTGGCTATTTTACTGTGGTTCCTCTATCATTCTCGCACACACACTGACAGGCACACACATTACCCATAAACTACAGTGCAACATGTTAAAACTTTACGTGTAGTAATTGTGGTATCAGAATATTGACTCACTTTTAAATGGTTGCAGCAAAGGAAGAAATGGTCACATTCCTTTTAGAGATTCAAAGCTAACCCGTATACTGCAATCATCTTTGGGAGGCAATGCTAGAACTGCCATCATTTGTACAATGAGCCCTGCACGAAGTCATGTTGAGCAGTCAAGAAACACACTCTTGTTTGCAAGTTGTGCCAAAGAAGTATCAACTAATGCCCAAGTTAATGTAATAATATCAGATAAGGCCTTGGTAAAGCATTTGCAGAGAGAATTAACTAGATTGGAGAGTGAGTTAAGCACAGGATCTACTTATGTTGCATCCAAGTTTTCTGCACTTCTTCGGGAGAAAGAAATGCAAATTGACAAGGTATTTAGGGTTCTGATATGATATTGTTGGTCCAGATATATTCTTTTAAAGACTAAATTTTTCAGCAAAACAAAAAGTTTGCTGTCAATTATACTGCTTATGCGTTTTTATTCCACATTTAAAACATATTTTGGATCTTGACAAATATGAGCCATATGGAAATATGAATATATTAATATATCGTTAGGAATTTAGTACATATCTCAGTAAACATCTGGAACCAGTGGGGACCGCCATAGATGAGTCTTAACTGTAATAAAGTTGTGAATTTAGGTCCGATGTGTTTGGGTGAATTTCATGATCCGAAGAGCTTGATCGCGGTTTCCACAATATAAATTTGACAGATGTACTTGAATAGTTTTCATAAGTAGATAAGTGCTGCTGAAGATATCAGTATTCCCTTCTCTATCACAGGATTCTTTCCCCAATAGCACAATTGAATTTAGCCTGCATATATCCGTTTCCTTTCAGTTCTCTTCCTTTAGCAGTAAGAATCTACTGTCCTGAAGATAATTGACCATTTGACCCCCATGAAAAGGCAAGTCATAGTTTGGATCAAGTTGAAACTCAAATATCTCTTCTTAGCTATATGACTATATCCCTACATCTTTACAAGCGAAAGTGAGACTGCTTCAATACTTTCCAGATATTTTTAGAGATAAATTTTGTTTCTTTAAAGTAGATTGAAGTTGATAACAATTTGGAGTTTGACATAGGATACTATGATTAAGTATTTAAATTATGAAATTGTTGTCACAATCACTGTCAATGTCTTTGCAGCAGTTGATTCACGATCCAACTCTATATATATATCTCCCTTTTCCTCGAAGCCTCCCTCCCTCGAGCAAACATATACGATAATTATTACAGAAAAAGGAAAAAATATTGGTTCTGCATTAAGCGAGGTAGTCCTACTGTGAATTTCGCTGAAAAGAGTTGGCTTCTGAACGCAGATTACCACCATTGCATTACTCGAAACAAAAGAGTCCATTTGTGTGCACAGTTTTCTTTGAATTCACATCATCAATATGTTCTCTTTGTGCAATTTTTAAGTTTGTTTTAATTGATTAATTTTAGAAAATATTCTCTGCTCATATTAATAGTCTATTGTCACATGCTATCTACTGTATGGTCCATAAATATAGCTTATGAATCAGATATATCTGTGATCTTGAATGTGCTTACTAAGCTTGCTATTAACCTGTAATTCTCTATGGTGTAGCTGGAAAGAGAGGTAAAGGATCTGACTCTGCAACGGGATTCTGCTAAATCTCAAATTCAGGAAATGCTAAGATGTATTGGAAACGAGGGGCATCTATCGACAAGGGTACACATTGTGCTCTCTTATATGGGGCTAACTGAATTTCTCTTCTATCTTTATCTTTTTACGGTGTTAAGTTCTAATTACATTTTCCAACTTTTCCAGGTAGTTCAAAATCACTACCCCCACTTGCGAGTTCAGGAATCACCAGATGCTGGATACCCTGTACATAATAATTTCTTAACGGCAGTTCCTAACTCTATGGACGTTGCTGCGAGAACTTTAAGCACATCTCCCTTTTCTGATGGACAAAGTATAAGTACAATAAAGCATAACTATGTAAATGTCCCTGGCACTTCTGAAGAGTTGCACCTAGATCCATGTCGTAGACTGTTGACCAGTACTTCACAGCTCACTGAAAGTGATTTAAGCCAAGATGTGGGGGATTATGATGGTAAGAGTAATTGTTCATCTGAAGATATATGCAAGGAAGTTCGGTGCATCGAAACAGAAGATTTCAGTAATAATAATTATTTGGAATCTATTCATCTATCTAAGTCCCATGACATTGGAATATTAGCTACTAGTACTTCAAAAAATGGTGAGACTGCAAATGAGGAATGGGTTCCAGCCGAGTCAAAGGCAGATGAGGTATTAGTTTCTTTGCCGTCAAAAGAAGAAATAGAAATTGAACCCTCTTTAAAGTTGAACAGAGAAGCTCCTACAGTTTCATGGAGTGAAGGTTTCCAAGTGGCATCACCATATATAGAGGATAATGAATCAAAATGCATCTATGACAATCCTTCACCTGAGAGACGATCTCCATCTTATGACGTAGTCAAGGAGTTTTCCAAATCCAGGAGCTTGAGTTCAACGAGCAGGAGCTGTGAGTCTGGTACTTCGGCAACCTTATCTTCTCCGAGGCTGCAAGAGGCGGTACACCTTTGCGACAATCCACCAACCGGCTCTGACGGATACTACACTCAAAGTCCTCATGGTTCTCAGACCAAAGTTTCTAGACTGAGCTATGCTTCTGATGTTGAGAGCTCATCTAGCAATGGTTCGCAGTGCTCTAACAACAGTGATTTTGACATTGGGATTGACACACAAGAGAAGGAAAAAGTAACTGCCGAGATTATTACCAATGGCAATGCATGCATTGCAAAAATGGAATTTATGTCCGAGCTTCAAAATGAGCACCAAGGTTTTGACACTCCAGTAAGTCCTATCTTAATTTTAGTTTCCAAATAAAGTCCTAGGCTCTTCTACTGGCCAGGGTAGTTTATCTGTTTATCCACGCGAAGTGCAGAGTCTTTGTTAATAGTCTATATCTTACCATCTATATTTGTCATAAAGACTGCATACTAAACGAAAATTTGAGTATGCTGAAGGCTGACTTGTTTCCTGATTTACTAGATAAGTAGAAAGGTATTTTCCTGCATGGGTGACTTGCTCTTAGGGGAAATGCATACGACTATTTTGTGCATCATTCACTGATATTGGAATCTGCACATCTCACTTGAATTTGTAGCAGAACATCAGTTATGCAAGCATGTTTAATATCTCATATTTCTGTGGGTTTGTGTAGACATCTGTGCTATATATATATATATATGTATAAGAGTGTGATGTGTGTATACTGTATACAGACAGACATAAATATATGGCTGGACGTACTACCATATTTGTTACTTTTTTTGGTTATAATAATTGGACTATTGTTTGAGGAACCATAGTTGCTTTAGTTGAGTAAGTATGCTAAAAACATGTTGGCAGAAATTGTAAAAGAATAAATATAACAAGGAATCAACTCTGAAAATGAAAATTTTGTACTTATGTTTATACTTCTAAAAATGATACCAAACATTTTATACTTCTGTTTTTATAATAAGCAAGTCTTTTTTCTAATTTTGTTTTTGCTGTAATTTTTCTTAGGCAAATGAGACAAAAGCAATGTCCAGTGAGTATTTGAAGAGTGTTAAAGATGTTGGCTTAGATCCAATGGAATTTGATCTCAGAAGTCCTTCGCGTTGGCCATCAGAGTTTAATAGACTCCAAAGAGAAATAATTGAATTATGGCATACCTGCAATGTTTCATTAGTGCACAGAACACATTTCTTTTTGCTATTCAATGGTGACCCAACTGACTCCATATACATGGAGGTTGAACTTCGGAGGTTGTCATTTCTTAAGGAGACATTTTCTCAGGGTAATCAAACAGTGGAAGACGGAAGGACTCTTACACCTGCTTCTAGGTAAGATGAGTTTCTTTTTTTGGTTTTGTTAAGTCGGAGAATATCAGGAAAATACTCTTTATTTTCATGTTATCTCTGTGCAGATTGTAGATATCTTATCGTAATTAAATCACTATATATTCTTTCTGTAAAACCATGGTAGAAAAGTTCAATAGTCATGCATGATACTTGTTTGGAATTAATAGCACTGTTATGGTTGTAAGTTGCAAATTGAGATGTGTTTTTACAATGGTTTCTAAAATAGAATAGCAGCTGTTACTTGTGTACTCTGATTCAAAAGTTCTCTAATACGCCATCTATATGTTACTTATCTTACATATACTTGCAGTTCCACTGATTTCTGAAAGTAAATATATTAAATTTATGTCCATCGCTCTTGTGTTTCTTTCTGTAATAGTCATAAGGCTCTCCGTCATGAGAGGCACATGCTCAGCATCCAGATGCACAAGCAACTCCCGCTAATAGAGAGAAAGAGTCTATACCTGAAATGGAACATTCCTTTGAATGGCAAACACAGGAGAATTCAGTTGGCCAATCGCATATGGACAGATTCTGGAGATTTGGACCACATTGCAGAGAGTGCCTTTGTTGTAGCTAAACTAATTGGGCTTACGGAGTTGGGAAAGGCTTCCAAGGAGATGTTTGGTCTTAAGTTTGCTCCCTGGAGCTCCAGGAGATCGTATAGTGTTAAGCGCAGCCTGATCTCGATATTGTAAGATTGCTGTAACTGGTCAAGGGGGAAATCATGTTAGCAATATGGTACTTGGCCGATCCATTTACATAGATAGTTATAGTATATGTATAATTGTTACCTTGAACTTTCTAGTATGATTGTAGTGAAGCTAATATATTGCTCAGGGGTCCTATAAATGTCAGTCCCCTCCTGTTGTGGAGGCTTTTAATAATCTTGAAATGTCATATAACAGGAACTAACAAACAAGCCTCAAGTACTTGTATCTCATTTCTTTTCGTTATCAGTATTGCATTTTTCACTTTCAGTAGTGATGCATTACAAAATTTAATTTGGAGATCCCTGCTTAAATAATCTTTTGTATCAGTTCACTTTCATTCTCTATAAACTGATGCTTGATCTATACAATTTCCGTAAAAAGATGTCGAAGGCTTTTAATTCTACCAAAAATCTTCAATGACAGCTTCATGGAAGAAATTGTTGATAAATACTTATTTCCATAGACAAAAAAGGTCTCTTCTTGTACGCCCTACAATTTAAAAAATACTCGAAATAGGTCTGCATTGTCTGGAGAAAACACTATTAACTTGTTTATCACAATTCACAAATGTAAAGTTTCAACATAACAGGATTGTATGGAGCCGGGGGTTTCCTTGAAAGACACGATGATTGATTCTTAAGTCAACTAGAAGTGGGGAAAAGAAGTGATAGCAAATCCACATAAACATCACTAACAAGAATATAATCATTAGATTGAATTGGATCAACTGGATGATATGACTATCTTCTAATGTTTTCATAATCCATGTAAATACGTGTTCCTTTTTCTTCTTATAATCATTAACGACACTCATGCACATGGAAGTATTTTCCTTTGTGTAATTTTAATCGTAATTGGTTGAGATTGGTGTGAATACGGGGTTTATTATATTTATCAGAAATCTCATTCAATCAAAATTTGATATATAATTCTTTATTGTGTGTACTCATGGACGAGCACACACAACAAATAATTTGATGTAATATTTCGATTCCAGGTTAGATATCATATAATTTTAACAAAATTTTCAAGATTTGTGAGGTCTTGTCTTCTCCAAAAGGCAGAATTTGACTATGCAGGGTATGCTATATTTAACTGTATATAAAAAACTTGTCAAGATTTAATATCTCAAAAAAGGCCATGATAATTTTAATCCTAATTCATCTTTTCGGCATTTCTCATTCTTCGTTCTTGTCTAGTTCTCTTGGGGTGAATTATTCGAATTTGACTAGTAAAAAACTAGAGCAATTTGAGGTCGAACAGTTTGAATACATTGTCGAGCCGAGCTCAATTATTAAACTATTTGCTTCTTAAAATGTAACAAACCTCGGTAAAGTTAAAAGTTTATACTCTATTGTCTCAGGTCCTGAGTTCGACTTATCAAACCATAAAATCGTCATGGATATTTTATCGGATCTTTAAGAAAATGGGTCGGATCACCGCCGAGAAAGAAGAAGGATGAGATCTGGAGAACGCGTCTTCAGAGCCAGAACATGTCTTCAGATCCTAGGGCGCGCCCTATACAAGGCTAGCCCGATATGGGAATCGCTTACGACGACTAGTAACGACAAGAAGTTACAACGACGATCGATGAAGTTTTACATAAAGGTTTACGATGATCATAAGAACGGAAGACTACAACAACCATAGTAAAGAAGGCATGCGACGTCCGCTACGACGACGATGCTCGTTGGCCGATATGACGATGCTACGACGGTCGCTATAGTAGAAGACGACGACGAAGAACAAGTATTGATAAATAGTCTATAAAAGATGATTTTAAGCCAAGGGAGAAGGAGTAAAGCAATCAAGGAATAAAGAATGATCTGGGCTCCTGGAAAATTTCCCCGGACCCTCCTAGGGCGCGCCCCGTGCTATATGGCCGCAAGGGGTGGAATCTCCGTAATGCAAGTGATAACTAGAAAGGATTAGTAAGGAGGTTGCTCTCACAACTAAACTGGGAAGTAAATGAAACATTAAAAGAGTACAAGTAAAGAGGAGAAGCCTCGGAGGGGCCTCCGAGAGCCTGTCATCCCGAAACACATATTAAAGGCGTTGCTATGTAGTCTTGCAAGTTTTCCTCGTAGGGGAACGATCGTAAACACTTAGTGTGTGCTTTTGGAGCCTTGTCTCTGCATTTGTCAGGAGACTTTGGGGTTATCTCACACTTTGCACTTATACACTTGAGATCACTTGTCCTGTAGTATGGTGGGTTAATCTCATTAGGGGGAAAGAATGCGCTTGGGCATTTACGGTAAGTCTTGGATATACCTACGATTATGATCAATGAAGATAGCGGTAACGGATGAGATTCCACCAGCCGGGGAGTTTTCTTATCCGTGAATTTCCGAAATCTTAACCGAGCCTTGGGCCTTTGTGACTAGGCCGCATCGCTGGAAACTATTAAAGCAAATCAATGTTCGAAGTATAATAGGAAGTTGGTTTGACAATTCCTATTGGGCCGCGAAATGAGAAGCCAAGTCCATCTAGGTTTTTTATTCCCCAAGAACTACGTCTGGCTTGATCTTCTATAAAAGAAGGCACGTAGGCACATTATGGGGGTACATGTTTGAGCATTCTGAGAAAGCAAAATTAAACCTTAGCAATCTCAACCATTGATTAAGCACAAATCAACGCACTTCGGAGATTTTCCAGATCACCTACCACCGCTGCAGATCTTGATTCCAGCCGCGAACCTCAAATCTTTGTTAACTAAATTTCTCCGTTAACAAATTGGCGTTAGAAGGAGGGGTTTGAATTAAATCACTTGGGACTAGAGTGAGTTTTTGCACCAGAGCGCATTATTAATTGAATTTTGAAGTTTTATTTCAAAGTTTTTATCTTGAAGATATGGTGAACAACTCTTGCTATTACGATATGTTTGAGATACGTTAATCATCGAAGAAAAGGATTGTTTCTAAGCAAGCTAGAAGACACAAAATTTACCGACAAAATGTTACACTTCATAGAGCGCGCCCTAGGAGGCCTTCCTCTGAGGGTATAATTGTTTGAATTAAGTTGTTAAAGCTATATGTTCATTTATCGTCTTTTTTTATTTTCAAGATTATCAAGAATAGCTCTCGGACACGCCAGAAGAAGCGAAAGCCTCCCGAAGGAGCCATTTGCTTCCTAAGGCGCGCTCTAGGAGGGTTTACTCCCAAAGGATAAATTTTTGGAGTTGCTTCATTTTAGTTACAAGTTCCTTGGTTGATTTTTGCAAGGTGAAAATATTCAAAAGCAAAAATGGAGTGACACCATTTAACAGGATACGTGATATGGAGTCTAAGTACATAAGTGCGATAAATGAATAAATACCTATAAACTGCAGGGATTTGACAAAGGCCTGCATCTCGATTAAAAGTCATAGAAGTAGTCAAAAATTAGCAAAGGACATATGGAAGATAGTACAAGATGTAAAGGGCCTAAAAGGATCACCTCCATGGAAACGAAAGGCCTAGCTGGAGCACCCCTACTCTCGGGGGTGGACATGAGATAGTCTGCATAAGGAGAAGCCGCAGTGGGAGGAACGTCACTCGATGGCAAACTATCAAATGTAGAAGTGATATCATCCTGAAGAACACCAGCACCTGTCGCATGAGCTCCAATTTCTACCACGCCTTTTGCTGCGATGAGCGAATCCGAAGCCTGAATGTGGCGGTGATCAAGTCCTAAAGCGACTCTCCTATTTGCTATGGCATGTACATTGTCCCTCTTGAAATCGGTGACGAATGAAAATGTCTTCGCATCAAAAGAATATAGTCATAACTGGGATCATGGGCCCAGAAAGTAATGAGAAGCATAGCAAAGCCCTGCTCAATCCCCTTATTACGGATCTCTCTCCTTTCTTCCTGCCATCCGTGCAGCTGATCCTATCAAAGTTCATCAATCTGAGTCTGAAACTGACACTTCTCGGAAAGTCTAGAATCCAAAGTACTGCGCAAGTCAGTGATGATCTTTCTCTGCTGTCTTATTCCTCCACATGTCCTGGTATAATAACATCCTTCTCCTTGGATATCCTCTTTAGTTTTTCTATCGTAGTAGTAGCACGAGCAAGCAAACCCCTCCTCCCGGTCTCAAGTATCTATAGACGAGCCCTACATCTCGGATCCTCAGAAGCATCCTCTAAAGAAAGGAATAGTAGCTCTCCAGCAGCTCTAACTCTTGCACTATCTCTGTCAGCTAGTACTAAGTCCCTCTAGGAAGATAATTCATCATCTCCAAGGAATGGAGTGACTAAAGAACCCAAGTGAGATTCCACTTAGGAAAGAGAAGAAGAAGCCTTCATCTAATTCGAAGTACCAACTCTCATGCTAGCTCTAGTACGCTTCGGTGAATGGACTGGGATTGCATGAAAAACCTCCACGGGAGAAGAACTAGAGCGCGCCTCACACTGAGAAGAAGACTCAGCAATGTTCTCCTCGGGAACTACCTTCTCAGAAGTCAAGTCAAATATGAAGCAATTCGGAATCTTAGGAGTCATACCTGAAAGATAAACATGAGACGGCTTAACATAATATACACAAGTAAGACATGATATATTGGAGAATATGCAAGTACACGATGCATGTATAAAAGCATAAACGAAGCAAGCATGCCAACAATATATGAGGAAATGCATGTAGGTGGAGCACATAAAGTATGAAAAATAGACTATGGCAAAAATCAAGAAAAGCTATCCCTAAACGGGCGCACCCTAGAGGGGTATACCCGTTAGAGCGCACCCTAAAGGTGTATACTACTTAGGGCACGCCCGGAACGTACCAGGGGGAGGGGGAACATCCACCGTGGCCTCCACATCGTCTCTCTCTCCAAACCCAGAACCCACATCAGAATGAAGCACTCAAATTTTCTTCAAGTTATCCTCCGTAACAAGAGTCTTAACATTAAAATCCGCATCGGAGAGACGAAGTATCGCACGAGTTCTCTCCACGGCCGTACCTCTCAACCTCATCACATTCTTATCATCTATTTAAAGGAGCAAGGGATAACTTTACGGAATAGAAATGATACAAGAATATGAATGAATAAAAAAGAAGTTTGAAAAACTCACAAACATCTACATTAAAACTAGTGCAAACTCTCTTAAAATCATACAAGTAGAAGAAGGTGTCCTTGGCCCTCTTATCATTGCTCTTCCTTCCACCTGAAAACCTAGACAAGCCATGGCATGAATGAGCAACCAAGTAGTAGAAGCCTTTGACACCCCGATGAAGATTAAAAAAGTAAGCAACCTCCCTCACAGTAGGAACACCAAAGTCATGTCGATCATACAACACAAATAGAGCTAATACCAACTTTCAACTGTTGGGAGACAACTACAAAGGAACTATATCATACCACTCCAAGATAGATCGAATAAAAGGATGAAGAGGTGCGCCGATGCCAAGCCCCACTAAACTAAGAAAAAGGATGAAGAGGTGCGCCGATGCTAAGCTCCACTAAACTCAAATAAGTGATCATCCGAGGAATCCTAAAGTTCTCACCATAGTAAAAAATATGGTATCTCATAAAAGATAATAGACGAGCCCATATTCCCTCTCTCATATATATATTTCATAGCAAACCCAATCTTGGCATCCGATGCTCGCGATGTCGTACTAACACAAGCCCATCTATTATGCAGCTTCCAAAGATTATACATTACTTCAGATTAAGCTTCTCCTCCTGATCGCTCGACCAATCCAAATCCAACTCTCACTCCTCAACCTTCAGATGAAGATAAGGTATAAGAGACTTCGGAGGAGTAATGACATACTCGGTAGTCGACAGAAAAAAGAACTCCACCTCATCTCTAAGTACATCTTGAGTAGTAGGCTCATGTACATGAGACTTACCCTCCTCATCAGAAATTACAACATTATTTTTCCTCTTGCCGCTCACCTCTAAGTCCGAAATGTCATCCTCACACCAATCCTCAAACATAGAATAATGACTCAAAGTATGCGGTGAAGAAAAATATCAGAAGTAGACGCCTTATGCTGAATAATCATAGTAGTAATCTCCCTTCTCCGTAATCTCGTTTAACAAAGTCTCAGAAAGATAAAACTAAGATGAAGCCGATAGAGGAGATGGCGACCGAAGCGGGCTGGTGTAAAGCTCCAACTTGTGGTTGAACTCCGCGAACGGATGATAAGGAGTAGACGAGTCATCGTGCAACTGCAATAAAAAGAAAGAAAAAAGGTTAGGACGTGCTACAACACTAACAAAAGATTAAAGTATATTTTGAAGGAGCTAAGACATGCCCCAATGAAAAAGACTAAGGACGTGAACTAAGTTATAAAGAACCTCGAGCGTGCCCGCATTACGGACGCCGCGACCCGAGGGTGGCAAAGATTTAGGTGTGCCCCGCACTATACGAATGCCGTGACCCGAGAGCATCGAAATTCCGGGAACTCCGGGCGCGTTCCGCATGGCGCGGGGGCCACAACCCGTGGTTTTGACGTGCTTTGAGCGTGCCCCGTGAGGGGAAATAAGGGTTGCGACCCGGGAGCCCTCATGGCATGCCTCGGGCGCGCCATCATATGTAATTTAGGTATAATTTTCTAACCCTAAAATTCAAAATTGAAGTTACTAACACAATTGAAAGTTAAATTGATGCATTCACAAAGATCAATAAGTTATGTATACAACCTATATACACAACCATAATTCATGAACTCAGTTATCATAGAGAACATATCGTGAATATCTATAAAAAATTTTATGATTGTTTTGTTTCTTTCTCTTGTTCTTGTTTGAGACAAGTCGTGAAGATAGAATATCATACATATTCTTTTACAGTGAAAGAAGTTGGGAAGAAGTTGTTAATAATAGATTGCCGAGAGATATAGGTAAAAGAAATTTCCACCCAAGATTTAAGAGTTGGAAGAAGCTCAAAATTCTTTCATCTAGTAGCAACATGAAGAGAATTGAAAAGAGAGACATGGGCGAGTACCTTGGAAGATGGATGATGAGTGGGTTGAAGCTAAAATAAAAATGGAGCCAAGAACAAGTTAAACCAAGCTTCTTGAAGATTGTGGAGAAAGTGAGTTTTGTGTTCTTGAAGTGGGTATTTTGGAAGATGGGAGCTAAAAATAAATCGAATAAGTAAGAAGGTTTAAAAGGAAGCTAAAATTCAATTTTTTCGAAATTTGAACCCCCGAAATAATTCCCGGGGGGTTGAGCACACCCCGTATGGTACCGAAGGCGGAGAAGGATTAATTTTTTTTTTTGCGGAAAATATTATGGAGAATATTTATGAAAATTATTTATGAGAGTTCACAGAATAAAAATTAAAGCACTTGACAAGGAAATTTGGAAGAAAATTTTAAGATAAATTTTATCAACTCAAGCACTTTTTTATAGAAGACGAAAATTTACGCATATTTATAGAGGGAAGTTTATAAGCAAACAATAAAGCGAAGATATCGCAGAAAATAAAATTGAAGTTAATCATATAATATCGAAGGAAGTAAAAAAGATTTTTCACTTTATTTTTTTAACAAACTAGAAAATCTGGAGGGGGTAGTTGTTATACCATAAAATCGTCATGGGTATTTTATCGGATCTTTAGGGAAATGGGTCATATCACCACCGAGGAAGGAGTACGAGCTCCGGAGAACGCGTCTCCCGAGCCTAAGGCGCACCCTATATAGCGCTAGCCCAATATGGGAATCGCTTACAATGACTTATGATGACGAGAAGTTACAACGGGGATTGGTGAAGTTTTACATGAAGGTTTACGACGACCATCACAACGGAAGATTACAACAACCATTGTAAAAGGGGCGTGCGATCGCCGCTACGACGACGATGCTGCAACGACCGATATGATGATGCTATGACGATCACTTTAGTAGAAGACGACGACGAAGAATAAGTATTACTAAAGAGTATATATAAGATGATTTTTAGCTAATGGAGAAAGAGTAAAGCAATCAAGGAATAAAGAATGATCCAGGCTCCAGGGAAATGTCCCCGAACCGTCCTAGGGCGTGCCCCGTGATATATGGCCGTACAGGGTGGCCGCTCCGCAATGCAAGTGAAATAACTTGAAAGGATTAACAAGGAGGTTGCTCCCATAACTAAACTGAGAAGTAAATGAAACATTAAAAGAGTACAAGTGAAGAGGAGGAGTCTCGAAGGGACCTCCAATGCCTAGGGAGCGCCCTAAGAATGCAGGGAGCCTTCGGAGGACTCCAACCTTCTTAGGGCGCTCCCTAATAAGGAAAAGGGTCCTCCGGGAGCCCGTCGTCCCGGAAAATATATTGAAGGCTTCGTTCTGCAGTCTTCCGAGTTTTCCTCATAGGGGACAGTCATAAACACTTAGTGTGTACTTTGGGAGCCCTGTCTCTATATTCGTCGGGTTGTCCTTGTCGGGAGATTTTGGGTTATCTTGCACTTTACAGTTATACGCTTGGGATCACTTGTCTGAAAGTCTGATGCGTTATCCTCATCAGGGGGAAATGATGCGCTTGAGCATTTAGGGTAAGTCATGGTTATACCTGTGGTTACGATCGAAGAAGATAGCGGTAGTGGATGGGATATCCATCGGCCGAGGAGTTTCCTTATCCGTGAAGTTTCGAAGTCGTAACCGAGCCCGGGCCTTTGGGACTAGGCCGTATCGTTGGGCACTCCTAAAGCAAATCAATGTTTGAGTTAATTATAATAAGAAGTTGGTTCGACAACTCCTAATAGGGCCATAGAATGAGAAGCCAAGTCCATCTAGGTTTTTTGTTCCCCAAGAACTACCCCCGACTTGATCTCCTATAAAAGGAGGTACATAGGCATAATGTGGGGTACATATTTGAGAGCTCTGAAAAGGCAACCATAAACCCAAAAAATCTCAATCGTTTCTTAAGCACAAATCAATGCATTCCAGTGATTTCCCTAATCACCGAACACCGCTGCAGATCTTGATTCCGTCGGCGAACCTCAAATCTCTGTTAACCAAATTCCTCTGTTAACACGACCCTAACTCATCCCGAACATTTCTTAAAATAAATATTTTATAAGTCATATTTGTCAAAGAAAAATGTAACGAACCTAATCAAGTTGTTACTTATCTACATTATTTATATATTATAAATACTACAATTATATATTTGCTTAATACTTTTACATAATTTGCATATATAACAGAGTCGAACTCGAGATGAACTTATCATATTTGAACCTTAAGAACCAATTCTAGTTTTCGAAGTGAGTTTAAATTATCAAACTTTTTTGTAGCTAAATTATGAATTTGAAAATTATGATTGCGTCAAGTTCGAAATCGGAACTCTAATAAGATAATATTCATCTTGACGTTGGACTAAAACTTTAAGGTATCAGAGTAAGTTCTGAACATGTCCCTTAATCATACGATACATTTTGCAACGATTGACAACAACAAATATAACCAATACCCGTACCAATAAAAAATATATACTATACATTTTCTATGATTCGAGTGTGAAATTGACCGGTTATACATGGTCGGTTATGTGGCTGACATGGCATAAATAAATCCGAGTGTTAAATGCGTTCGAATTTGGGTTTGCCAAAAAATTAACAAAAAAATAATTTTGATTAAAATTTGCAATTATTTGCTTGAAACAGTGTTTGGATGGATTATCATTTTTAGTTTTATTTTTGTTATGGACTGGATTGTTGTATGTTATAATTTGGTTTGATTTTAGTGTAAGAATGGTGTAATATCAATATAGGTAAAATAGTTATATTGGTTTTGGTATAGGAATTGTGTATAACACCGTAGCAATCTCTAATTTTTTTCAAACATCCCAAAAAATTGACTTATTATTTATAAAATTAACTATTTTTTATCATTTAAATTTTCAGAAAACTAACCACCTTCTTATTGGAGTGATCGGTTATCATACGATCGATTATAAAGCTCTCTACTTGGCTTCTGCTATAAAATCGACCGTATTATAATTGATCGTTACATAATTGATTGTCGGAGAAGATTTGACCAATATCGATTTTGTGTTTGGTCAATAAAAATATAAAGTAACATAACCGACCAAGTATGATGATCAATTATAAACTTTTCTGCTAATATAAAATGTCCCATATTGCCACTTGGTGGTACGTGTTTCAAAAATAACGACATTTTCTATGAATCGAAAAGTTCAAAACCGATCGTGCACGTGATCACTTATGGTGATTAACAACGATCAAATAATATGAACGATCAGGGTCAAACGACGAGATCTCAGCCAGTGATTTTTAAATATATATCTGATCGATTATGAATAAAACTGACCATTTTGAACTGTAAGTTTCCTTATCTAGCAACACACTTAACTATGTTAAACAAAAGATAGAGTAATCTTCAAGAATCACATTAGTATAAATTTTGTGTTTTATAATGGACCATAGCAAATGAAAATAATTGTTCAGATTTATAAAATAGTTAATCACCGGTGACATGAATTAACAACAAAAAGTAAGAGATAACACATAATAATTACTGGTATGTGTTAGAAAAATTAGATTTTTAGATCATAGTTTTATTATGTTCTTGATAATAATCCTAAAATCTAATGATTGGAAGTTGTTCCATGATATGTGAACTTAAACTTTCATGTATGGTTTGAAGAATTTTTCTTAATGAAATCCATAGAGAAATAGAGTTGAAACTAATAGCTTGTAAAAGCTTGAAATGGAGAATGTGTCATTTTTCCCACATTGAAAATAAATAAAGTGAGGATTTTATTTATTTATGATTTAATTTTTTAATTAGAATTAATTTATCAGTCGGGCTGGGTTATTGTCTCTGTTGGGCTTGGTCACTTTGTAAGTGGGCTGAGTCAGATTCAATGAATCTGGACATGTAACTGATAAATAAAGATTCATAATTAAAAACATTAAAACTGATTTAATGTGTGGATTAAATACAAAAGCTGTTACATTTTATTTAAATTCAAAATCAAGAGTTTTGATTTATGTATTAAATGAGCAGTTTTGATTTCTGATATTAATATATATTAAAGTCTATTAATATCAAGGTTGTAAGTTACACTTAGCCTCTACTATAAATAGAGGGCCTAAGTTGTTGATGAAACACACCACACAATATTCTCTTCTCTTCTCCCTCTCTGCATTTCTCTCCCAAAAACACAAGTTCGAAGTGCTGTTATTTTTCCGGCGACTGAGGTGCTAGTTGAGGTGGAGGTTTCGTTGCTGATGTTAATATAAATTCCGAGCTTGTAACACCCCCAAATCCGGGGTCGGGGATTCGAGTTGTCACGAGTTCCATTTCCCTTATCAATACTTAATCTTAAAAGTCAACCAACTACTGAGTACTGTGACCCTGTTGTGAATATGTTGTGTACCTGATGATCACTTAAACAAAACATCTAAGTAGATTTTACTTAGTGAAATATTGTAGCACTCGATGGATAAGAATTATAGTCCTGACAGATAACTCATTATAGTCCCGACGAATGATTAACTTATAATCCATCGAGTGAGTAGCTTATGTAATAATAAGTTTGTAGCACAGTGATGTATGCACCTTTGTATAGAATCTGTAGTAGCATATAAGTCATGTTGACTTTAACTAGATATGCAGAATAGGTTGATTAATTGTACATAAGTAATGTCTTGTAATTCTGTATAAATGAAATGAAGTCAAGTGCCAAAATAGATACCGACGGATGATTAACAAAGCCTTCGACGGATGATCAAATGACTATCAACGGATGTTTAACATAGCAGTCAACGGATGATCAATTAAGTCATCGACGGATGATCTGAAAGTCGACGGATGATCATATCAAGAATTCAAACATCAGTTAAACAGTGAAAGCTGACACACAGCCGTCGAGTTGGATACAAACACATTGTGGAAGCCCATTAACTGGGTAATAGAGGATGAAAAGCAGCAAAGATTAAGACTGTTAGATTTTATATTTGTTCAGCCTTTTTGACTTTGTAATCTTGGTATTATATAAACCAAGAGAGTAGCAAATAGAAAAATAACTGAGATACTTGAGAAACACAAAAACAGAGAAATCTTTGTAAGCTTAATCTTTAGCATTTCCTGTATTCTCAGCAGTTCAATTTGTAAGCAGCTGTGGGCATTTCTGCACACAGAGTCCTCTCGATATATTATATATATCTCTGGTGGAATTGTTTAAATCCACCAGAAAGTTTTTAAAGACTCTTGTTTTTAATTACTTATGTTTTGATTCTTTTAAGTTTACATTCCGCATTGTGCTAATCAAAACAAATACATCTTTAATCGAGTTGAACATTTTTATTTCAAGAAAAAGGTTCAAGAATTCCATTCAACCCCCCTTCTGTAATTCTTGCTATATTGTTAAGGGACTAACAATTGGTATCAGAGCAAGCTCTTAATCTACAAAGAGTTTAAAGATCAAAACAATTCAGCAAGATGAACAAGAAAGATGTTGAAGTCAAGATTCCTTTTCTTGATAAAGATAATTACCATCATTGGAAGGTAAAGATGCATCTTCATATGCTTTCTCAAGATGAGGCCTACGTGGACTGCATAGAAAGATGCCCTCATGTTCGAATGAGAGCTGCAACAGGAAATGAGCCATCTGTTCCAAAGCCAAGGCATGAATGGTCTGATCCTGATATTGAACAAGTCAGGAAAGATAAAAAGGCCATGAACATTCTGTTCAATGGTGTTGATGAAGACATGTTTGATAACATCATCAACTGCAAGACTGCCAAGGAAGTTTGGGACACAATACAGATAATCTGTGATGGTACTGAGCAAGTAAGAGAAAATAAAATGCAGCTCCTGATTCAGCAATATGAGCATTTTCACAATGAAGAAAGTGAGTCACTCACTGACATTTTTAGTAGATTCCAAAAATTACTAAATGCTCTTAAGTTGCATGGAAGAGTCTATCAGACTAAAGACTCCAATCTGAAATTTCTCACATCTCTTCCAAAGGAATGGAAACCAATGACAGTCTCATTGAGAAACTCACAAGATTATAAGAAGTTTACTTTAGAGAGACTGTATGGCATTCTGAAAACCTATGAGCTTGAGATAGAGCAGGATGAAAGAATGGAGAGAGGAAAGAAGAAAGGAGGATCCATTGCACTAGTTGCTGATCTGGAAAAGGAGAAAGAAGTGAAGATGGAAGCTGTGGAATCAACTTCAAAGGTCTGTGAAAGCAAGGGTAAGGGGCTAGCTGCAGAAAGTGAAGAATCATTGAGCCAAGATGACATGGAGGACATTGATGAGCACCTAGCATTCCTTTCAAGAAGATTTGCCAAGCTCAAGTTCAAAAAGAACTTTGGAGCAGCCAAGCCAAATAGAAACATGGTGGATAAGTCAAAATTCAAATGTTTCAAATGTGGCTTGGCAGGGCATTTTGCAAATGAGTGTAGAAAGTCAGATTCCAGTAAGAAAAGGGTTGAGTCTGTAGATTACAAGCAAAAATACTTTGATCTACTCAAACAAAAGGAAAGGGCTTTTATTACACAAGAGAATGACTGGGCAGCTGATGGTTTGGATGAAGATGAAGATGTCAGCTATGTCAATCTAGCCCTAATGGCCAAGTCTGATGAAATAGAGACAAATTCCTCAAGCAATCAGGTAATCACTACAAACCTTGCACATTTATCTAAAGCTGAGTGTAATGATGCCATAAATGACATGTCTATAGAATTGTATCATTTGTGTGTTACACTTAAGTCTCTCACTAAAGAAAATGCTAAAATTAAAGAAAACAATTTGTTTTTAAGTGAGTGGAACAATGTGCTTGAGTCTCAGTTTGTTGAGTTTGAGAAAGTAAAAATTGAGTGTAAGATTGCCAAGGAGGAATTAACAGAGTCCTTGAAAAAGGAAGAAATTTTGAAGAAGCAGCTCGAGCGTGAACAAGAGGCGATTAAAGCATGGAAAACATCTAGGGATGTTCATGCTCAAATCACCAAGGTTCAAGGAATTGAGTCTTTTTGTGATGAAGCCTGGAAAAAGAATAAGGAGAAACTAGAACCTATTTTGGTAGATGGGTTGCTGACAGATGTAGACTCGACGGATGATGGGGACTATCTGTCGGATAACAAAAAGTGTTATCCGTCGAATGATAAAAATCCTCATCCGTCGGCTGTAAGCAAACCCATTAGCAAAGCCAAATTAATCAAGTTAAATGAAAAGTATGGGTCTGTTTCCAAGAACTTTGTTTCAGGAGAGTCAAGTCAAGCTAAGAAAGGGAAAAAGGCTAATGTTGGTCATATGACTTTCAAACAGTTAAGTGACAGACTTGAGAAGATAGAGGTAAAAACAGAGACTAAAAGGAAAAACAATAGGAATGGTAAAGTAGGGATTAACAAACACAATAACTACACACCTGATAAATATGCTCCTAGAAAAAAAATCTGTGTCAAATGTGGTAGTGTAAATCATTTGTCTGTTAATTGCAAATCTGCCATGCCTACTCCCATGTCTGTTCAGCCTCAATTTCCTAACATGAATGCCATGCCTCCCATGCCTGTTAATGCTATGCCTACACAGAACATGAATGCACAGTTTGCTAATATGCCATTTGCACCTAATCCATATTATGCTGCATACAATATGCCTCAAATGCCATTTAGCATGCCTTACTGGAATAACATGTTTGCACCAAGCATGCCATTTCCTGTTAGCCATAACATGCATGATAATTCTGTTGCATTTAGTGGTTTCAAAGGTACAACCCAATTGACTAATGAAGAATCTGAAATTCCTAAGTCAAATGAGATAAGGCCTAAGAAACAGAAGAAGAAAGCTAACAAGGCAGGACCCAAGGAAACTTGGGTACCAAAATTAACTTGATTTAATTTTGATGTGTGCAGGGAAACAGAAAGAATCTTTGGTTCTTGGATAGTGGCTGTTCAAGACACATGACTGGTGATTCTACCCTGCTCACAGAGTTTAGGGAGAGAGCTGGCCCAAGTATCACTTTTGGAGATGACAGCAAAGGTTATACTGTGGGATATGGCTTGATTTCAAAGGATAATGTCATCATTGAAGAGGTTGCCTTAGTGGATGGTCTCAAACACAATCTGTTGAGTATCAGCCAGCTTTGTGACAAAGGCAACTCAGTAACCTTCAACAAAGAAGCCTGTGTTGTGACTAACAATCAAAACAACAAAGTGGTTTTCACTGGTGTGAGAAGCGGAAATGTGTATCTAGCTGACTTCAACTCAACTAAAGCAGAATCTGTAACTTGTCTTCTCAGTAAAGCAAGTCAAGATGAAAGTTGGCTATGACACAAGAAGCTATCCCATTTAAATTTCAAGACCATGAATGAGCTGGTAAAGAAAGAGCTAGTTAGAGGCATTCCTCTAGTGGAGTTTACAAATGATGGACTGTGTGATGCCTGCCAAAAAGGGAAGCAGATCAAAGCATCATTCGGGAAGAAACTTGATTCAGCAATTGAAGAGCCTCTACAACTCCTTCACATGGATTTGTTTGGACCAGTCAATGTATTGTCAATTTCAAAAAAAAGATTTTGCCTAGTAATTGTAGATGATTTCTCAAAGTTCTCTTGGACATATTTCCTAAAGTCTAAAGATGAGGCTAGTGAAATCATCATCAATCACATAAGGCAAGTTAACAATCATCCTGATTTCAAAGTTAGAAGAATCAGGAGTGACAATGGAACTGAGTTCAAGAACTATGTCATGAGAGCATTTTATGATGAAAATGGGATCTTGCATGAGTTTTCAGCAGCAAGGACTCCACAACAGAATAGAGTAGTGGAAAGAAAGAATAGATCTCTTATTGAAGCTGCAAGGACAATGCTTGAAGAATCAAAATTACCAACATATTTCTGGGCTGAAGCTGTAAACACTGCATGCTACACTTAGAACATCTCTCTGATTAATCAAGCAAGATGCATGACACCTTATCAATTGTTCAAGAACAAGAAGCCAACTCTAAACTTTCTTCATGTCTTTGGCTGTAAATGCTATATTCTGAGAAATCAAACTGATCAATATGGGAAGTTTGATGCTAAAGCAGATGAAGGAATTTTTGTTGGATATACTGTTGGTAAAGCATATAGAATCTACAATCTAAGAACCAACATTGTTGTTGAATCTATACATGTTGTGTTTGATGATAAAAAGATTGAAGGACTAAAAGATGGATATTACCATGAGAGCCTCAAATTCGACAATGTTGAGATGGTCAGTGATGAAAGTGATGATGAGAGTGATCAAGAAACAGTGTCTAAGGATAATGCAGACAAATCTACCACCAATGAAGCACATAACTCAACATCCATCGAGTTACATAATGCTTCATCCGTCGGAAGGCAATCTGTGTTATCCGTCGGAAGACAACCTGCCTCATCCGTCAAGACTCAAAATTCACCATCCGTCGGGTTATCTAAAGGAGCAGAAAATTAAGGAAGGTCACCTATAGAAAGTACCCCTTTCTCAAATCAAAGATCCACAAACTCAGGGGGAGTTTCTAGCAATCAAAACTCAATCACACATCAAGACAATATTGAGGTCTCTTCATCTAGAGCTAATCTACCTCAACCAAGGAAATGGACAAAAGATCACCCCTTTGAACTGATTATTGGTGATGTTTCTTCTAGAGTTCAAACCAGGAGAGCAACTCAAGAAGAATGTCTATACAGCAGCTTTCTGTCAAAGGAAGAACCAAAGAAGGTAGAAGAAGCCTTGTTAGATCATGATTGGATTTTAGCTATGCAGGAGGAGCTAAACCAATTTGAAAGGAATAAAGTTTGGAAGCTGGTACCCAAGCCTAAAGGAAAGAATCCAATAGACACCAAATGGGTATTCAGAAATAAGATGGATGAAAATGGCATAGTAGTAAGGTACAAAGCCAGATTGGTTGCTAAAGGCTATTGCCAGCAAGAAGGAATAGATTTTGATAAAACATTTGCTCCTGTTGCAAGACTTGAAGCCATCAGAATTTTCTTAGCCTATGCAGCCCATGCCAATTTCAAGGTCTATCAAATGGATGTCAAAAGTGCCTTTCTGAATGGAGATTTGGAGGAAGAAGTGTATGTTAGTCAACCTCCTGGCTTTGAAGATCCAAATTTTCCAGAGTATGTCTATTATCTACTAAAAGCACTTTATGGACTGAAGCAAGCACCTAGAGCCTGGTATGACACTTTATCAAAGTTCCTTTTGGAAAATCACTTCACAAGAGGTACTGTAGATAAAAATTTATTTTTCAGAAATGTTAATGGCTCTAGCATTCTTGTTCAAATTTATGTAGATGATATTATCTTTGGCTCTACAGATGAGAAACTTTGTAAAAAGTTTGCCAAACTGATGCAAAGTAAGTATGAAGTGAGTATGATGGGAGAACTAACTTACTTTCTTGGTTTACAAGTTAAGCAAGTTAGTGATGGAATATTCATTAGTCAAACTAAATATATTTTTGATCTTTTAAAGAAGTTTGATCTAATGGATTACACATCTGCAAAAACTCCCATGGCCACTGCAACTAAGCTTGAACTAAACACTACTGAAAGGTCTGTGGACATTTCAAGCTATAGAGGCATGGTTGGCTCACTTCTGTACTTAACAGCTAGTAGGCCAGATATAATGTTTGCTACATGTTTATGTGCTAGATTTCAGGCTGATCCTAGAGAGTCTCACTTAATAGCTATTAAGAGAATTTTCAGATATCTCAAGGGAACACCAAAACTTGGCATTTGGTATCCTAGAGATTCTGGTTTTGATCTAACTGGTTATTCAGATGCAGACTATGCAGGTTGCAGAATTGACAGAAAAAGCACAATAGGAACTTGTCAATTTCTAGGAAACAAGCTTGTGTCCTGGTTCAGTAAAAAGCAAAATTCAGTTTCTACTTCTACAGCTGAAGCTGAATATATTGCTGCTGGCAGTTGCTGGGCACATATTTTATGGATGAAAAATCAATTGCTAGACTATGGTTTGCAAGTTGAGAGGATTCCTATTTTCTGTGATAACACAAGTGCAATTGCCATCACTGAAAATCCAGTGCAACTTCAAGGACAAAGCACATAGACATCAATTACCATTTCATAAGGGAACATGTAATGAATGGTACTGTAGAGTTACATTTTGTTCCAAGTGAGAAGCAACTTGTAGACATATTTACCAAGCCACCGGATGAATCCACCTTTTCTAGGTTGGTAAGTGAGTTAGGTATGCTTAATTTCTCTTGAATCTATCTGAGTTATTTTACAAGTTGAAAAGTAGCCAGAAACTTAACTGATTTTTAGTCATGAATGAAATTTTGACTAAGTCAAAATTTACATCTCGACGGATGACCATTATCCATCGAGTTAAGTCATCCGTCGATATACAATGTGCAAATAAAAATCAATTATTTTTCTGGAATCTTTTAAAACTCGACGGATAACAGTTTATCCTCATCCGTCGAGGTGTCTAAATCTTAACCGTTAATTCCCTGAACATTATCCATCGAGTATACTTACAGTTTATAAGCATTACACGACGGATAATGAGTGGAATTTTTACAGTTTATTCTTAAAACGGCTAATTTAGGCAATTTCTATTGGGTAATTTACTTCTATTTATTATCTTTATCCGTTGTTTTTGAGCAAAGTATAAAAGCTTATTTCATTCTAATCATTTTCTTTTATCATTCTCAAATTCAACTGTGTTTATTTCATTCTCTCTCAAGCAAAAATCCTTTTTCTCTTCAAGCTTTCTTTCTCTAACAATGGCACCTGTAGTAAAGATTATATCTCAGACTGGGTTCATTTATGAGAAGAACAACTTCACTGCTTTGGTCAACAAGGGCATTCATCAATCAGAAGACTATCACAAGATGATGGACTTCGTGAAGAACTGCAAGTTAAGTTTTGCCATGCTTGAATCACCCACAATCTTTTGTGAAGTTGTAGAAGAGATGTGGACCTCTGCAATTTACAACTCTACTGACAAAACCATCACTCTGACCATCAAAGGTAATAAATTCTGTATCAATAGTGATGTGATAAAAGCATGTTTCAAGATTCCTGATGATAATGTAACTTCACCACACACTGACACTGTTTTGATCAATATGCTTAATTCCATGCATTATGCACTTCCTACTAATAAGCTAAATGATATTAGGAGATTAGGTCTTAGGAAGGAATGAAGTTTTATGTGTGATGTTGTAACTAAAGTTTTCTCTGGAAAATTCAGTAATTTTGATTCTGTGAACATTTCCATGCTTAACATGCTATACATGCTAGTTACAGACAAATTTTACAATTTCAGTGACCTTGTCATATATGAGTTAGGTTTTAAACTAGGTGAGTTAGCCAAAAGGGGAAAGAACATATATTATGCTAGATTTTTTATGCTATTGGCTAACCATCTTTGTCAAGAAATTGCACTTGAGAACCCAAACAACAAATTAGCTTGTTGGGTTCAAGAGAGAAGAATCATTGCAGGTTTGAACAGAGCCAACCACCATAGGGATGTGCCAATATTCTATTTCCCTGTAATGCTGACACCTCAGGTAAGTGAGGTAAGTTCATCCATACCTTCAACTATTCCAATCTCCTCTATTTCTTTGACTTCAGGCATAGCTATAGCAACTGTGACAATGACCAAACAGTTGCCTACCAAAGCTGTCAAAACAACTGTAATTTCCAAATCCAAATCAAAAAAAACCCCCTCTGGTATCTCTCAAAAGGTATCAGTTGAAAAATCTACCAAAGCCAAAGAGGGGAGTGTGAAGGAGGGTCAGATAGGTGAGGGAAGGGGTGAACATCAAAGAAACCCCAATGATAAGGTTGGAGAGTTGAGTGAATCCCAGCCTAGCCACACTGCAGTTTCCCAACAAACTGCAGTGCTTAAAAAGGACAAAAGCTCACTTCTAGCTGCATCCTCCCAAAAGGATGTGGCTATTGAACAAAGCTCTCATCCAAGAGTACAGGCCAAAAGGGTTAGGGACACAAGCTCACCCAAACTTATACTAGAAAGAAGAAATCCAAAACAACTGAGAATGCACAGGGCACACACACAGTGCAAACTGGTGCTAAAGACACAGTCCCTGCACCTTCTCAAATTCAGATTGATGTGGCTCCAATAAATGTGGAGTTACAGCCAAAATCTCTTATAATAGAAGCCACTGAAACACCATCCTCACCAACTAACTCACTAGAAGTGGATATGATAAACACTTCAATTCCTGATTCCCCTTCTTTAACTCTGTTGGGGAAGCCAAAATCTAGTGCAAGTGAGCATCATCTTTTAGATGATTTGTTGGCTCACTTGCCAATTCTTTCAGATACTATTGTGACATCCGTGCCTCAAATAACTTCAATCAACACAGAGTCAACAATAGTTTCTCTTCCCACCTCATTCATTTTTACTCTCTCGATGGATATTGCTCATCCGTCGAGTAGTGATTGTATCCCGACGGATAAGCTTAACAGCAGTTATCCGTCAGATAGCACTCACCCGATGGATATCACTTATCCGTCGAGTGTCTCTGCACAACTTCAAACTTCAATTATTTCTAGTGCAGAAGATTTAGTGGTAATACAATCACTCTTAGGACTGAGAGAGGAGAGTGCTTTGAGTGAGAGGCTGGTTGCTCCCAGGCAAAAGGAGAGGAAAAGAATGAATCTCAGCAATCCATTTGTTCAGGATTGGCAAAAGTGAATGAGAGGAGTGCCACCTTAGTAGGTGAAGGTGAGGGTGTGAGGGTGGGGAGCCAGGGTGAGACCCTGATGCAACAAAAGAGAGAATATGAGAGAAATGCAGGTACAGGAGAAATAAGGGTGGATCCAGCCATTGCTAGTGAGTCAATGATTGTGGATGATGCTGAAAAGGGAAGACAATTTCAGCAACATTACAAAGCTGAAATTGATAACATTTTCTTGGATGCTGACACTTTTACTCATCCTGTGTCAGCCTATCAATTGTTGGCTGCTCAGGGCAATGTGGAGGCAGAGCAGACTTTGAATTTGGTGCACACCACAGAATCTCTTCAAAGAGATAAAGCTGCTGTTAACATGATGCCTTCTCAAGCTGGAGAGCCATCTGAAGAATTTGGAGTAAATTCTAATGATGATGACTCTGGTTCTTTGGATGGAAGCATGAACTTAGGGGGAACTGAAGACCCAAGTTCTGCTTTAAGATTACCTGAATGGGCATGGGCAAAGGAATCTGCACCAGGACAATTTGAGGTGTCTTTGGTCAAACAAGTATTAGCTATTCAACAGGCCCTTCAGGAAACTTCAGATGCTGGTACCAAGGCTGTTCTTCAAGCTCACCTAGACTCTCTACATCTAATGAAGATCCAACACTTAAGACAGAATCTCAGTGTGGATGAATTGAAAAGAGATATAGCTGACTTGAAGATCTATAACTCTGAGAAGCTGGATTCAGTAATGCCATATGGTACCATGCAATATCTACTACTAAGATTGAGGAGTGAATCAGACTCTGAAAAGAAGCTAGCCAAGCTGGAAAATAGAGTTCAAGTTATTGAAGATTTAGTGGCTATTCTTCTTCAAAATCAACAGACTCAGACAAATCTTCTCATGCAACTGGCTAAAGCACAAGGCCTAACTCCTCAACTTGATGATAACAAAAAGGGGAGAGAGAATCAAGTAAGGGGGAGAAAGGACCAACAGAGGACCTTCAATTACTATCTCCAAGCCACCAGTTGCAGATGGTATAGATCTAATTAAAGCAGCAACAACAAATTTGAAAGTTGTTGAAAAAGGAAAGTTGAGTTTGATCAACTGGGATAAGATTGATGAGGAGATACAAAAAAAGTTTAAACTAGTCAATGAGTCAGTTAAGTCAGCCATCCATCACTCTCATGTCAAGCCAATCAGTGTGAATGAGATGAGCATGAACTATCTGGAGAAATGACAATCTTCCTGCATCAAATCATAAAAGGCTGAAATAATTCTCAAACCAAGGGCAAATCATCCAAAGTCATCTTTGAAGAATCCCTTGGACACTGTGTATGAGACACCCAAGCCTGATGAAAAGAAGCTTCTGTTAAGATCCATTGTCTTCTATAAAGATCCAGCTGATTCAGCCTCAAAAAGGAGAATTGCTAAGATATTCAGAAATGGAAAGGAAATTTGTGTGGTAGCTGGACATCCATAATTTGCTCAAGCAAAGAAAGAAGAGAAAGCAAGATTAAAGAAGGAAAAGAGGCAAGCTGCTTTAAATGCTAAGAAATCTAAACAAAAGAAAGAGCAGATTGTCAGCTTGGCCAAGCTACAGGCTGTAAACTCTTCTCAACAAATTCCCTCTCAACCATCTGAAGCTGCTGAATCAAAGAAGAAGATTGAAGAACAGAAGAAATCCCCAAGAAAGAAGGAATTGGCTAGAAGAACAAAAAGGAAACTGGATGTTGTTGACAAGGAATTGGAAGATCAATTTCCTAAGGAATCCACACCAGCTAAAACTCAAGCATCAAAGCCCTCTGTGGTATTTGAAGACATAAGGGTGGTGGACCCTTATAGGAATATACATGGAGAGCCTATTGTGCCAAAGGATGAGCCAATAGAGTAGGATAAATTACCAATTCCTGACTTCAACTTGCCAATCCTTACCAAGCCAAAAAGGACAAAATCAAGGGAAGTCAAGAAAGTGAAGCTGTCACCTCTCAAATCCAAGTTAGTAGTTAAAGCTCAACCCAAGGTCAACAGGGGAGACTACTTGTACTTGTGTGACATCAAAGAATTCTCAAATCTAAACCTTTATCTGGAGGAACTGGATGAAGTAAGGGCAATTGATGCATACAGAAACCTACCTGAAAGGTTGGTGTTCAAGTACAAAGGAGGAAGGGAGATTCAGTGGCCTCTTCACAGGATACTTCAAGAAAGCCAAGCTGTGTTGATCAAAGTCTATTCATCCTTCAAGAAAAACTTTGGGTTCAATGTAACTGCAAGAAGACTAGTATTGAAGAAGATTGAAGAGCTGAGGAGTGTTAGAGCTAAAGATGCACTCCCAAAGACTCTAATCATCCCATACACAGGGAGAAGAGTGCATCTAAGGCCCTACTGGCTGATGGAATTCATGGATGACAAGGGTGTGAGAAGATTCTTCAGACTAGAAGACCAATTGAGTATCTCTAGCAATGAGACTCTCTTGGAGATGCAAGAAATGCTAGATCTCTCAGAATCTGATGAACTAGAATTCCACAGGCAGCTCCAGAATCAAATTAAAGAAAACAACAGAAAGCTTGGAAGAAGATCCAGACCTTCAAGGAACTAGAAAAACCTGCTCAGGCTAGAGGAGCATCTTGAACTGACTGTGAGCCAAATCTTGTACATTTTGTTTAATTGAAGCACTTTCAGTTTTATCTACTTATCTTTAAAGATATATGTTTAGGATGTTTTGTTATCATCAAGTATCTCTGAATTTATGGCTACAATTCCAGTAGACATATAAATTGGGGGAGATTATTGTGAATATGTTGTGTACCTGATGATCACTTAAATAAAACATCTAAGTAGATTTTACTTAGTGAAATATTGTAGCACTCGACGGATAAGAATTATAGTCCCGACGGATGATTAACTTATTATCCATCGAGTGAGTAGCTTATGTAATAATAAGTTTGTAGCACAGTTATGTATGCACCTTTGTATAGAATCTGTAGTAGCATATAAGTCATGTTGACTTTAAGTAGATATGCAGAATAGGTTGATTAATTGTACATAAGTAATGTCTTGTAATTCTGTATAAGTGAAATGAAGTCAAGTGCCAAAATAGCTACCGACGGATGATTAACAAAGCCTTCGATGGATGATCAAATGACTATCAATGGATGTTTAACATAGCAGTCAATGGATGATCAATTAAGTCATCGACGGATGATCTGAAAGTCGACGGATGATCATATCAAGAATTCAAACATCAGTTGAACAGTGAAAGCTGACACACAGCCGTCGAGTTGGATACAAACACATTGTGGAAGACCATTAACTGGGTAATAGAGGACGAAAAACAGCAAAGATTAAGACTGTTAGATTTTATATTTGTTCAGTCTTTTTGACTTTATAATCTTGGTATTATATAAACCAAGAGAGTAGCAAATAGAAAAATAACTGAGATACTTGAGAAACACAAAAACAGAGAAATCTTTGTAAGCTTAATCTTTAGCATTTCCTGTATTCTCAGCAGTTCAATTTGTAAGCAGCTGTGGGCATTTCTGCACACAGAGTCCTCTCGATATATTATATATATCTCTGGTGGAATTGTTTAAATCCACCAGAAAGTTTTTAAAGACTCTTGTTTTTAATTACTTATGTTTTGATTCTTTTAAGTTTACATTCCGCATTGTGCTAATCAAAACAAATATATCTTTAATCGAGTTAAACATTTTTATTTCAAGAAAAAGGTTCAAGAATTCCATTCAACCCCCCTTCTGTAATTCTTGCTATATTGTTAAGGGACTAACAGACCCCACAATATACACACACACACACCACAAGTTATAGTCTCAGAGATGAATACCAAAAATAACATAAGTCATTTTATTCCACAATTATAAACCGTTACACCTCAAAAGGGTTTCTGAATAACTTTACATTTCTTTGCCATTATTACAATTCATAAATATACATAAGTCTGGTACATCAAAAGTTGAAAGCCTAGCCTATTGGTAGTTCCTACCTCAGCTACAGCGACATCAACGCCTATAGGAAACTGCGCAACGTTTCCTATCCGCTCGCGAATTGGGAGCTTGGTCCTGTTCATCTTGTCTATCTGATATTGTGTGATAAAAGAAGAAAGCAAGGGTGAGTAAAAAGCCCACCGAAATAATATGTATAATAATTAACAATATATGAGCATTCTCATAGTACTCATGAACGTCTTGGTCAAGAAGAAATGAACCAAGCTGATATCTTAACGCGACCAAGTTGCAAAATATTCAGTATATATATATATATATATACATATATACTTTTCACAATCTTTGAAATCCTCTGACATGTATAATATACACAGAGTTCCCGTTTATAACTGTATAAAAATATCGTTGCAAGGTGATCTGATATATCTAACCTTGTCTCAATGTTTTTCTGAAAATCTTTGTCATGCATAAGATAATCATTAAATAGATATAAGTTGAAAAGATGAAGTTACACGATACTCCAATATACTTATATCTTTTTCGAATACTACTTGAACTACCACCATTCAAGTTATAATTAGCTCATCCCATAGATGAAGCTACACGACAAAACTTGTATAGAATCTATCTTTGAAATATCATCAAAATGAAATAAAATTACGAGATACTTCATTTGATGAAAACATCATTTTGAAAACTCAACCCTGCCAACACTTAACAATCGCCCAGCCGTAGCCTTTCTATCGAAGTGCTCTGGGTAGCGTTGCAGAAATATCTAATTGGATGATGAACTCATTACGGGAGTTTGCCGCGCCAGGAAGACCACTCACGATGATCAGTCGTAGTAGTGCAACCCCACCATTTTCTATATGTAGAGGAGAACCTGTCGGATTTACTTGTCAACCGAACACTGGACTCCTAAGGAATGGACCGTCTTAGCGGAACTTCCAGACCATTTGGGCCAATATAATATGGCTAGGCCAGCGCCACTCGACCACTTACGCCACTCCTAGTTCAGATGAAATCCATGACCCTGAAACGTAAAGCTCGTTCTCCCTTTCCCCAAGTAGAAACTTGTTGATACGGCTCCACTAAGAAGTCGTATCTAGTTGGAAAGGAAAACTCACCGATATTTTCCAGGCGATGCCTGTTAATGGATTAACTTGTTCCCAGAATTTTACTTCCCGAGTGTTGGGTAAGTAATCAAAAACTCTTTTGTCAACACAACAACCTTGTTGCAGATGTAAAACACACCACAGAGCCGGATCCCTCAGGTTTTGAACGAGTATTTAAATCCCCTTCGAAAGGAAGGTCTTAAATATAAAAATGGGTTTTGGGATCCGCCCTAACTTTTAAAATCATTTTGAAGACTCGAAAACATTTTTTAAGAATGTTTGGAGTAACGCTGATTTAATAAAATAAATCAGTCCCGATATGTTAGAAAGTATCTGAATATTATTATTTAAATAATATTCCCATAAGGATGATCTTTATAAAAATAATCGAGGTAGGAGTTTTAAAACTCATACTTGAAATGAATAATAAATAACCAAAGATATACTTATACGAAAGTATGATCTTTATTTGAATAATTGAAAATAAGTTTGATTATCGAAACATTATTCTTTAATAAAATAAAGAATGCTAATTAGCAAATAATCGGAGTCATAAGTCCTCAAATGAATATTCAAATAATATTCCATAAATAGAATAAACGGAGTCATAAGTCCTCGAATGAATATTCAAAATAATATTCATTAATAAAAATAAAGTTATCGAATAAACCTTATTCGATTAATAGTTTTGAAAAATATATCAATATATATATATATATATAAATACATATATATAATATACTCGGGAACATCGACTCCCGGTTTTAGAAAATGTTCACCTTTGGGTCCCCTATACTAAGGGTATACGCAAATACTACTTATCTCTAGCATGTGTATTATGCAACTATAAGCATTGAAATCAACAGATAGATAACCAGATTACGAAACAAACATGCATATATATAATATATCAGCATGCTTCAATATATCGCAAAATTTGCTAATTAACCAACATGCATCTATCACAAGATAATGCATATACATATATACATCACAACAACAGTATAACGGGTAGAAAACTTGCCTGAGTGCTCCCGGAGTAGACTTAAGCTTAGAGTGGGTCCGATAACCTATGAACAACAACATAAGTCGGAATTAAACCCCGGTCGCTTAAGAAACTAGACTTTAACCAATTGAACCCTAACGTTCATTTTTGCGCTTAACGATTCACTTAAGTCGCTCGAGTACCCTCGGCTCCACAATTTTTAATAAATTAACCATTAAGAATTTTAAGGCGATTCTTTCGCGAGTACCCTACCAACTGCCTAATCCACTTTACATAATTGATTCATACTCCAATTAGTCATTTAAGGGCCTTAACCAAGGTTTTAAAGTAAGGCGAGGGGTAAGGGTTCGGTCGCGAAACGCCGTTACTTAAAATGGTCGTTTCTCCTAAACCGTACATCGGATTCAAGCGAACCACATATCAAAACAAAGCTCGTAACATGAACTATTTAATCATGGAAATGGTCAAAACCTAACAGTGAGTTCTCGGGTCCTGATATTAAGAACAAAAACAGTCTAAAGTAAATCGGGCATTACGACGGCTATGTTTACGCGATTACCAAATTTTACCCTACTCCAAATCAACCATAAATCAACAACAATTCAACCATACAACCAAACTCCATCCATAAAATACTACAACAGCCCCAACAACTCAATATTTCCAATTTATACTACTTCCCAATCATGAACTAAAAGCTTACTTAAGTTCTTTAACTAATCATCAAGATTTAAAACTCCAAACACATCATAAAACCAACCCATCTCTAAATACACAATAATCAAGCTTCTCATGAACCATACCAAACACAAAAACTCTAAATATACAAAAGTAGGGCTAGGGTATGAGATTATACCTTCCTTGGTGAGTAAAAGTAACTAAGGAGCTTGGAATCACCCTTGAAAGTCCTTACCAAAGCTTAATCTAAACAAAAACTCAAGAACAAAATTTCAAGTTCTTGAAAAACACTATTCACCCTCTTCTTCTATGAATTATAGGAAGAGATTGTGAAGGAATTTGAAGCTTAAACTTATAGGATATCCATAACTAATCATAAGGAACCTTGGATAATTACCTTGCAATTTTACAATGGTTGGATCTTGGATTTTGAAATTTTTTTCTTTGAAAAACAAGAAAAGCCGAGAGCTTCCTCTTGAAATGGGAAAGTGAAGTTTTGTGTTATGATTTGCTTGGATTGGTTGATATCCTTTTGTTTGTTTAATTAACTTTTTACCATGGTAAAGAATGAATGGTTCACAATCAACCAACCAATCTCTCCTTTTTGTCATGCTTAAGTCACCATGCTTATGTCATCTTCCCACACTTGTCTTCTTCTTGTTGGTGTGATGACATCATCCTCCACTAACCCCTTTGATTAACTCCTAATTACTTGGCTAATGATCGCTGATCTGTTATACGGTTCGCTTAACTTTCGTTCTTGTTTATCGTTTGAGGGATCATACCCGGGATCTTATTACTTGGGTTTCCTTAACCTTTCTCAATACATTATATTCCTTTTATGATCCTCTCTTATAATCCTTGAATTTAAATCCTTTTTATCCTGTTACCTTATACTCAATTCTTTCAGTATCTGGTGGATTTTCGGGAAAAAATCAAAGAGTTCGAATTTGGATTCTGACGATCTTTACATACACTTATATCCCATATAGAGTACTAATAAGATCTCAGAATAACAATAGAAGAACCCTTACATAGTGTGGCATGAAAAGTTTTCTTATTCGACATAATCAGCAAAACACTATTCATAAGGGTTACAAAAAGTTCAAAAATTTTGGGGTTATTACAGAGCTGTTTTATCCTGGTGGAGATATTGCACGCATCCCAAACGCAGCAGGTAGGGGGCAATATTCTCTTCAAGAACAACCAGGGCTTCGAGCAAGGCCTGGTGACTCAGATGTGATCGTATTTTCTTGGCGTTTTGTATCTGTGCACCATTATTTTTAGACACGTTTGAAAGCTATGGTTTCGGGTACATCTTCGTTTTTCTCTTTGTTATTTCAGTTACTAATTTTGTTTACATGCATGCTTTGTTTTGTTAACTGTGGTCTTGGCCTGGACTTGCTAAATTTTATATATACTTGCCTCCATGTTGCAATATTTGTTAGTGAAATTTACAACATTCTTGAAGAGAATACTAGTTATTTAGAATTTAGCATAATGGTTAACGAAAGTGAGGTTATCGTTGGTGGTGGTAGCGGTTCGGGTGCAACTGCTGGGGCCATTGATTGGACCACCTATAGTTTCCCACAAGCTGTTGAACTAACCGGTTTACCGGAGAAATTCAACGGTGGCATTGGCTTTTCTCGCTGGCAGAAAAGGATGAAGTTGTGGGTGACTATAAAGGGTCTGTGGCCGGTTGTGGAATATGAGAAACCAGTAGTGGATCAAGAGAAGGCTGACACAGTTAAGGCTTTTGCGAAGTGGGCTAAGAAGGATGGAGTGGCTAGGGCGGCCATTCTGGCGGCACTAACAAACACTTTGTTTGATATCTATGCTCCTGATGCCTACTCTACAAAACTCTTATGGGAGAAGCTGGACCAGGCACATAATACTGACTCACAAGGTCTAGAAAAGTATTCTGTGGCAAGGTTCCTCGAGCTCAAGCTGGTGGACAATAAGTCCATGACTGAGCAGGTGCATGAGTTCGAGATGATAGTGCATGCTTTGAAGGAGTCTGGAATGGACCTCCGAGAGAAGTTCAAGGTGATGAGTGTGATTGAAAAGCTCCCGAAGTCTTGGGAAGAGTTCTCTCTCTCCCTGAAAAGACAGAAAGGAGAGATCACCTGGACCAACCTTATGCTGGAAATCTCGGTGCAAGAACAACACAAGTCCAAACAGGGACATGTGATGCCAACTGAACACGGTACCTCGAAGGTAAACATAGCAACTGTAGGACAGAAGAGGAAGGCTTTTGCTAAGAAAGCTAATAGTAATAAGCCTAAGAGTGACAAGGACAAGGCCAAGAAACCCAAGGCAAACAAACCATGCTGGTCTTGTGGGCAGGTTGGGCACTGGAGTAAGGACTGCCCTACGAAGAAAGCGAAGAAAACCGAGGTAGCACAAGCGAATGTTGTGCTGGGAACTGCAAGTGGGCCTGTAGTGAACATGGTTGTTGGTGAGGCTACGACTTCTGAAATCGACGTTGACCGGTATGTATCCTACAACCCTGTGATATTTTCTACCTATCTGTCAAATGAATGGTTGATAGATACCGGAGCTAATGTACATATTTGTGATGATATTAGTTTATTTGTATCTTATCAACAGAGTCATAGTCTGACTGTGAAGATGGGGAATGCTAGTGCTGCTCAAGTACATGGAGTTGGAAACATGGATCTGAAGTTCCCTTTAGGACGTATTCTATCTTTGACGAGAGTGCATAATGTTCCCGACATGCGTAGAAATATAATAAGTGGAAGCTGTTTAGTTTCTAGTGGTTTTGAAATTTCGTTCAAATGTAATAAAGTAGTTCTTATTCACACTGGTACATTCTTTGGCAAGGGTTACTTGTCAAATGGTTTATTTGTTATTAATGTGGATCCCGGTTTGGGAAATTTGAATAATAATGTTATTCCTTCTATTAATATTGAATCTTCGAATATATGGCATGCTAGACTAGGTCATTTAAACTTTGGTGCTCTTAAGAACATGATGAACTTAGAGTTGATACCAAGACATACCATAGAAAAGAATTCTAAATGTCAAGTATGTGTGTCTGCTAAACAAATAAGGAAACCTTTTCATAACGTTGTTAGGGATTCAGACTTGTTAGATTTAGTACACACTGATATTTGTGAATTTGGTGGTGTGTTGACCAAGGACCAGTTTAGATACTTCATTACTTTTATAGATGATAATAGTAGATACTGTTATGTTTATTTACTTAGACATAAGGATGAAATACTTAGTAAATTCATTATATATAAAACTGAAGTAGAAAAACAAACTAGTAAGTTACTTAAAAGGTTGAGATCTGATAGAGGTGGTGAGTATACGAGTAATGCTTTTAATGAATTTTGTGCAAACAATGGTATAGTTCATGAAGTTACTCTACCATACACACCTGAGTCTAATTGGGTTGCTAAGCGAAAGAACAGAATATTTAAAGATATGATTAATAGTATGCTTATTAACTCTGGGTTGCCTAAATACATGTGGGGAGAGGCTCTAAATACGGCTTGCCATATTTTGAATAGAGTCCCTCTAAAACACATAGATAAAACACCCTTGGAGTTATGGAAAGGCATGATGACTAGTCTTAAGTATCTTCGTGTGTGGGGGTGCCTTGCTAAGGTGCTTGTTCCTGAACACAAGAGAAAGAAACTAGGTCCAAAGACTGTTGACTGTATCTTTCTGGGCTATCTTGAAACCACTACAACTATGAGATTTTTAGTGTTAAAATCTGACATAGATGGTATAGTGGCAAACACGATAGTTGAATTTCGAGATGCGACATTCTTTGAGGATGTCTACCCTATGAAGACTGGAATACCTGAAACGACTTCTGAGGAAGATCCTACTCACACATCAAGTTCTATTCCTGATCATGTGGAAAAGATGTCAAATGTGGGGGTGGAACCTAGTAGTAGCTCTATTCCTAAGGAACTAGAGGAACCAAGGAGAAGTAAGCGTGCAAAGGTAGTCAAGGATTTTGGAGGTGATTTCATCACTTACAATATCAAGGATGAACCTTTAACTTTCCAACAAGCTATGGATTCTCCTGAGTCAAGGCACTGGAAGGGCGCTGTAAAGAGTGAAATTGACTCTATTGTTTTTAATGGAAGAGTTGGTTGATCTCCCTCCTGGGTGTTCTACTATTGGGTGCAAATGGGTCTTTAAAAGGAAGTTGAACCTTGACGACTCAATAGACAAGTACAAAGCTAGACTGGTAGCTAAGGATTTTAAGCAAAAGGAAGGAATTGATTACTTTGATACATACTCTCCGGTTGCAAGAATGGTAACAATCCGAATGCTTATAGCATTGGCTTCAGTCCATGGTCTTATCATCCATCAGATGGATGTAAAGACGGCTTTTCTTCATGGTGAACTTGAAGAAGAGATTTATATGGATCATTCTGAGGGATTTGTTGCATCAGGCAATGAAAGGAAAGTATGTAAGTTGATCAAGTCCATCTATGGCTTGAAACAAGCTCCCAGAGATTGGCATAAAAAGTTTGATGAAACTGTATTGCCTTTCAGTTATAAGTTTAATGAAAGTGATAAGTGTGTCTACACTAAAGTTAAAGGTAATGAGTGTGTTATTTTGTGCCTATATGTGGATGACATTTTACTGTTTGGAACCAATATTGAGATTATTAACGAGACTAAAGAATTCTTGAAAAGGCATTTTGAAATGAAGGATATGGGTGAGGCAAGTGTGATTCTTGGAATCAAACTGATTCAGTCCACTGAAGGAATAACTTTGACTCAATCTCATTATATAGAGAAATCTATACTTGAGAAATATGGTTATTCACAGTGTAGAATCGCTAGTACACCCTATGATTCGAAAGTTGCCCTTGTCAAGAATACTTCAGGAGTGCCTGTGTCTCAGTTAAGGTATTCTCAGATTATTGGGAGCTTGCAATATCTTGCTAACTGTACTAGACCAAATATTTCATATTCTGTGTCTAAATTGGCTAGATATATAAGCTTTCCAAACAGAACTCATTGGGATGCTCTTGATAGAGTACTTAGATATCTAAAAGGCACAATGTACCTTAGTTTACACTACATGAGATTTCCTGGTGTGCTTGAAGGGTACAGTGATGCAAGTTGGATAGCTAAGAAGTCTGGTTCCAATGGAGTGACTGGATACGTGTTCACCTTGGCTGGTGGAGCAATATCCTGGAAGTCAAGCAGATAGACTATAATTACTCGGTCTACTTTTGAGGCTGAGTTGTGTGCACTTGATGCCACAGGGACGGAGGCTGAATGGTTACACGGACTTATGTCTACGATACCTGTAGTAAGCAGACCGCTTCCTGCTATTGCTATTCACTGTGATAGTCGAACAACTATCGACAAGATTAGCAGTAAAAAGCATAATGCTAAAACTAAGAGACACATCCAAGTTAGACTCAAGTCTATAAGGGGTTTAGTGACTGATAGGATCATAGCTATAGAGTTCATAGGAACTCAGAATAATATAGCTGATCCTCTTACTAAAGGACTGGAACCTGCAGTGGTCCTGAAGTCAAGGTTGGGGATGAGACTGTCAACCCATCATAATTCATCAACAGTGGGAACCCAATACACATGAGAGGAGATCCCTCGAAGTGTATTCAATGGGTAATAACAAGATGTAAGGATGAATTGGTAGTACCTTTGCTACATAGATGATATTATAGTATCTAAGTCTATCCCCTGTAAACCTAGAAGGTACTGACACTGCTAGAAAAGCAAGAGTGTTAAAACTCTGAATGGGGTCAAGTCATTTGACGAGATAGAGGCAGTATATCTCTGGAGATGCCCAGCTAAGCGAATGTAATTGTGTGGTCGCAATTAGAGGAAAGGGTTATTCCTTGAAACATTCGACGAACAGGATCGAGACAAGACCATTAATGTCTCAAAGCCGTAGATTGGCACCATAGCCGTTGACTTGTCGTTGTCTATGGAACATGATTATACTAAACGGATTAAGATTCAAGGTGAAACATTCCATCTGAATCCGGTAGCCATTGAAGTAGAGGACTTAGGAGGGTTCAAACCCGGAAGGGTACCTACTCTGAAAAACAAGTCATGATGAAAAACCTGATCGCATTTCTGTATGGATTTGTGGGGGATTGTTAGAAAAATTGGATTTTTAGATCATAGTTTTATTATGTTCTTGATAATAATCCTAAAATCTAATGATTGGAAGTTGTTCCATGATATGTGAACTTAAACTTTCATGTATGGTTTTAAGAATTTTTCTTAATGAAATCCATAGAGAAATAGAGTTGAAACTAGTAGCTTGTAAAAGCTTGAAATGGAGAATGTGTCATTTGTCCCACATTGAAAATAAATAAAGTGAGGATTTTATTTATTTGTGATTTAATTTTTTAATTAGAATTAATTTATCAGTCGGGCTGGGTTATTGTCTCTGTTGGGTTTGGTCACTTTGTAAGTGGGCTGAGTCAGATTCAATGAATCTGGACATGTAACTGATAAATAAAGATTCATAATTAAAAACATTGAAACTGATTTAATGTGTGGATTAAATACAAAAGCTGTTACATTTTATTTAAATTCAAAATCAGCAGTTTTGATTTATGTATTAAATGAGCAGTTTTGATTTCTGATATTAATGTATATTAAAGTCTATTAATGTGAAGGTTGTAAGTTACACTTAGCCTTTACTATAAATAGAATGCCTAAGTTGTTGATGAAACGCACCACACAACATTCTCTTCTCTTCTCCCTCTCTGCATTTCTCTCCCAAAAACACAAGTTCGAAGTGCTGTTATTTTTCCGGCGACTGAGGTGCTAGTCGAGGTGGACGTTTTGTTGCTGCTGTTAACATAAACTCCGAGCTGTTTTATCCTGGTGGAGATATTGTACGCATCCCAAACGCAACAGGTAGGGGGCAATATTCTCTTCAAGAACAGCCAGGGCTTCGAGTAAGGCCTGGTGACTTAGCTGTGATCGTATTTTCTTGGCGTTTTGTATCTGTGCACCATTATTTTCAGACACGTTTGAAAGCTATGGTTTCGGGTACATCTTCTTTTTCTCTTTGTTATTTCAGTTACTAATTTTGTTTACATGCATGCTTTATTTTGTTAACTGTGGTCTTGACCTAAACTTGCTAAATTTTATATACACTTCCTCTATGTTGCAATATTTGTTAGTGAAATTTACAACAGAATGTATCTCTAATCCTCTGCAGAGGCGTGGTCAGAATCCAGAAGAGGAAAGGTCTCATTCAAAAAGAACAGGAAAGAACAAAATAGGTAATGCAGCTGACATAGACTCCACATATCAAATCAAAACTAAACAAAAAATGCAAAAAACCAAACGCAGAATCTAAACAACATCACATCCAATTATTGGTGTGGTAGTTTGGCATTCGGACACTGGCCTGTTCTTAATTATATATGTCAGCTTCATTTCACCTTAACTGCGAATTAAACCGGTTGTGCACATAAATAACTATGGAGGTCTATTTATAATCAGAAGGCTTTATATTTATATTTTTTGAAAACTTTTTATCAGTTATCACTACATATTGGCCGACTATTTTAGCTAGGTTCCATATGTGTAACCAATTATTATAAACGTCACAAGTTAATTAGTTAGAATTTGATCTGACAAAATGGGTCTGTATCTGAAAAATTGAATCAAAATTCATGAAATTGAGATCCGATCTGAGATCCGAATCATACAATCCGATAATTATCCGAAAACCGATTTGAACCGATCCGAAAAATACCCGATCCAAATATTTAACCGAAAATGATCCGAAATACAAGATCCGATTATAACTTTGAACCGATTAAAAACGAATAATATATTACCCGAACCGAATATAACCCGAAATAAGTAAAATTTATACTTTAAACAATTTTATGTTTATGATAACATACTTATTTAATCCTATTCTTTTATAAAAGTACATTATATTATATTAAAAATACTAAATTAAATAATATATATATTTTTAAATCTCAAAAATTGAAAAAGAAAATAAGTTATGACCCGAAAATATTCGAACCTAATATTATCCGAACCGAATTTTGTCCGATCTTAATCCGAATTTTATCCGATTTTAATCCGAATTAGACCCGAACCGAATCATATCCGATCCGATCCGGATGGTCTTCAAATATATCATAATCCGAAAGTAGATCCGATCCGAAACCGAACCGGTTATCCGAATTGTCAGGTCTAGTTAGAACTAGATGTAACCGGTCACTCGGAAATTTTAGAATCTTTTTAGGATCAATTAAAGCTCTGACATACCATGATGATGAATTATTCACTCTAAAATATTATCTAAAATCTTAAAATGTTAAAAATAACACTTTATCAGGATCTTATATTAATAATCAAAAACTACATATACCCATACCCTGCATGTATAAATGAATGACGATTCTTATGATTCTGTAAATGAATTGCTAACGAGCTAGCTCCTAACAAAGCTAAATCCTAAAAATTGACGAATCTAGTGCATAAAATTCTTCAATAAAAAGCTTCATCTGTTGTGGTGACAGAGTCTCGACGGAACCTACAGTACAATTGAAAGTGCCTGTATGTGTTTGGTAAGAATGTTCTGGTAAGTTATGAAGCACGTGCCTTAGAATTAACCGCATTAGAACTATAGTGGATTTAAAGTCTATATAATGATCTAAAATAATTGTTTTAAGTTTGTTATTGCTGGCTTTGGAAACTTGTAGACTAGGTATTCACTAATACCTTGTTCTCTGAAACTTCATTTCTAATAGAAACATGAGCTCAATGTGTGTCACACTTGTCACTTAATGCTCAATCGCCACCGTTTATGTAGCTGAAATTGTCGAGGTCGAGGGGATTATATAAGGGCGTTGGGTTCATGACTTCATGTTAATGAGCCTTGTTAGCCGAAATTAGAATTTTAATCCCATATATTGAATTAACAATTTGGTGATTGGGAACTTTATTCCCATTAAATAGATAAATTATTTTCCACTTACTTCTTGGGATAAGATGTCATTCCCTTCCCATTAATCCTCGTTCCCATATCTCTCATTGTCATTCCTATATTTGATTCCAACTAACAATGCAAACGCCCCCTGATATAAATGTAGGTGCAATTAAGAGAAATAATACATTTATATATTCTTTTGAAAATAAAAATAATGATATATTTCACTTTTTAGTTTTTACACAATATTAAGGCATATAATTAAGAGAAATACTGTTACATTATATTTTTCGTACTCTTATTTTGTATAAAAAAATGAACTTACGTTTACAAAATTAAAATTAGGAAATGATATTATGCATAATTACCTCTATCGAATATATTGAAGTACATGTAAATATTAATTGGGCGGGCCAAATAAAATCAAGGAAAAAAGGAGAAATTAAAGGTACACTATTAAAAGTTGAGGGTGCTAAAAAACTATATTTAATATATGATAATAGAATTTTATTCATTTATTGAGATTAAAAGTTATTAAGACGGTCCCAAAATAAATATTTATATAGAATATTTAAATTTCATTAATTGAATATTTGTTTGTGCAAGTTTTAAGTCACTGGCGTCCAGACATAAATTATCTTTACTTTCATGTTTCACTATAAATTATGAAAATGAGGGTAGCAGGTAGTTAAACCCGAATTCTCAAACCAGCCTAAAATTTGAAGGTGGCAGATGAATACAAAAATGCAGGATCGTTAGTAATTCTTATAGTAACACAAATATATATGCTTCATAGAAACAGATGTTTTAGTTAATGTAATGAGCAGGCTGCAGCATGAATGAATATGGTCAAGCTGGGGCATCCCATTAACGAGAAGCTTGCGTATCACACCTTCTTAGGTCTTACATATATTATACACACACAGAGTGTATATAAATGTAGAGAGAGGGCCAGAGAGAGAGAAAGTAAGTACCGAAGCATTGAAGGCCCTGAATTAAAGTACATATAATAACTTTATGTTAAACCCTAGCTAGGAAGCGTAACATATAGGTTGTTGTTGTATGTTTTGTGTTTCTTTTGAAGAGGGGAGGGGGAGTTTGGCGAGGGGTCGATGTCAAAGGGTTTAACATCCAATATTAAGACCCCGGGACAATCTCTCCTTTTGCTGCCTCGTTAAGGTTAATTATTTTTATACGGGTCTATGTTGTGAAAGTCCATATGTGTGAGACTGTGAGTGATACACGTGTAAAATTTACGAGAAAGAGGACCGGAGGAGGAGAAGAAGAAGAGGGCTAATGCAAATGTATATGCATGATTAATGGTGGTACCGTGGTAGTAGGTTTGCATATGAGTTGTACTCTTCAAGCCGATCACATCTGCCATAATTTATAAATGCATTTGTTTTTCTCTTACGAAAATAATAGAGATTTCAATTTTTTTTCAAACTTTCCTCAAATAATAATATTGTATAATTAATAACTATGTCAAGTGTGTAATAATAAGTATCATATATTATATTAATAATATAAGATCCCACATATGTATACATGATCCCAAATTAATTAAAATTCGTCACATGTTATATCGTATTATTTAATAAAATTTGAAGAATATTTTTAGAAATTTAACACAGCTCTTTCTCCTGTAGCTGGTTGGTAACACTTTGATATGTGTGTATACCATAAAATAACAATTTTTGGCAAAAAAAAAGATTAATTTTTGGATAAACACTCAAATTTGTTGATACAAAATTTTAATGAAACCGATTTTATTTGATATTCGAGTGAAATAGTCGTCTGATTTATGTAAGCGTTCAGTTTTATGGTAAAAGTACTTTTAAGAGCTCAAGAACCAGTACTTTGAATCTCTCATAGATCTATCATCTAACTGGTCATTCAACCTTTTCCACAAACAATTTTGGTCCAAAAAGAATAAACACTTTTTCAGCATGATCATAATTTATATAATGCCCGATTAATCAACTGTTACCTTACATGAATAAATAATTCACTGTTAATACATCTTACTCGATTCGTAATTATAACAGTATTGTGATAAAGACACCGTTGTTTTGATACAACATTTGGTACCATCCGCGAGCACAAGACAACATCATTAGCACAAACCTCTACTTGTCCGTTTCTTCGCACACGCATATATCGTATGTATTGTGTCTCTCTCCGTCGACTCAGCAGACTCTCCTCATCATTCGGTTCTTCTTCCTTTTTTTCCCTTTCTTCCTCTAATACACACGCGCTTATTTTTGTTTTTCATTTTTTTTAAAAATTTGAGTGCTACATACCACCAAATGAGTTGATGATTATACATGATAACAGTTGTCACCATTTCATTAGTAGGCCTCATAATTAAATTTTTCCTCCTTTTCTCTTACGCTTTATATATATATATATGTAAACACACATCATGCATTCTTTAGATCGATTATAAGTTATCATTTTTGATGATAGTGGTGGTACTGAAATTGATGCAGCAGAAGAAGAAGAAGCAGTGGTAGATGAATATTATGATGGACAGTACTATTGAGCCGTGCGTCCCACCTGGTTTTCGGTTTCATCCTACTGATGAAGAGCTCGTCGGGTATTATCTCAGGAAAAAGGTTGCGTCGCAGAAAATTGACCTTGATGTTATTAAAGACATCGATCTATACAGAATTGAGCCTTGGGATCTTATAGGTAATTTTATGATATTTATGAATTATCTTTCATAATCTTACTGGGGTTTCTGTTTATGATTTTACTATATATAACTTACAAGTTAAGTATCTGCATGCTTAATAAAAATGATGCAGAGAGATGTCGAATCGGATATGAAGAGCAAAACGAGTGGTACTTCTTCAGTCACAAAGATAAGAAGTATCCAACAGGGACGAGGACAAATCGGGCAACCATAGCAGGGTTTTGGAAGGCTACAGGCAGAGACAAGGCCGTATACGAGAAATTCAAGCTCATAGGTATGAGGAAAACTCTGGTGTTTTACAAAGGCCGGGCACCAAATGGACAGAAATCTGATTGGATCATGCATGAGTACAGGCTTGAGTCTGACCCTAATGCCCCTCCACAGGTATTTAATTAGCATTTGAACCTAATTATATTGATTTATACATTCTTCTCCTTCAAGTATATACAGATGATAAACTAATTTTATTAAATTTGTCCCTTGAGTTTCAATCTGATTCATTTGATCAAGAGATATTATCCTATATATATTTATTTAATTACTTACATAACTTACAAGCTAACTAATCTAGTAAAAGAAGAACATCCAAATAACTTATTTATTTTGCATCCCTCACATATGGCAAAAACAATAACTTTTCCAGAATATTTGCAGCTTTTCCCTTTTCACTGTAAGTACTTAAGTTCTGAGGAACTCCGAGATTTGTGGCACAGAGAAATTTGCATGCACACATGTGTACATGCATTATGCATACACATATTACTAGAAGAAATTAACTCCAATATATGCAAACCACCTTGTGCTGTATGTAGGTAGGAATTTGGATTCAGAAGGAGATTTTCAGTTTCCCTTCCTTTGGTAATATTAAAGTGAAGTACTACAATTATAAAGTATACCGAGTACATGGCATTAGTAAAAGGTAAACCTACAAGCATAGATATTCAAGTATACAACAACTTGACTACATCTTTATCCCTATTAAAGTTTTGAACCTTCTGAAATGCGCCTTCTTGTCTTCTCCTGATTATGCTCACTCGATCTTTAGAAGGAAACTGCAAAAGTTATCCATTCTTCCACTAGATTTACAATTATTACCATCAAAGACCTACCTACCATTTTTCTTTATACAGTTTCTATCATTTTTGATCTCTTCAAAGACCTGCAGTAGTATTAATTAAACTATTAATCAAACACCGGATATATGATATAATTTGATCCGGAACTATACTTAATTAATTAGAACATAAGCCTTATTACACATAAGCCTTAATTGAACTGTGATGTTTTTGCAGGAGGAAGGGTGGGTGGTGTGTCGAGCATTCAAAAAACGAGCAACAAGCCAAACAAAAAACACACAAGCATGGGAGTCGATGAGTTTCTATGACGAGCATACTGGCACTTCCAGCTCAGTTGTCGATTCACTTGATTATATGACAAGGCAGCCCTCAAGTCTACTAAGCAGGCAGAATGTTTTGTGTAAGCAAGAATTACTGGAAGCAGAAAAATTGACCTTTGCACAATCAGATCAATTCGTGCAGCTTCCACAACTACATAGCCCATCTCTGCCATCAACAAAGAGGCCAATAACAAGCTCAACTTCAGTACTAGCTCCCGAAAATTATAAGGAAGATCGGACAAAACGGTCCAAGAATGACAGCACGGCTAAAGTGTCTACTGACTGGAGAGATCTTGATAAGTTTGTTGCTTCTCAACTGAGCCAAGAGAAGAAATACGAAGGAGTAGATGACGGAAGCATTGGAATATCAGGCTTTGGGGGACATGTGAGCAACTCAGACATGGCATTGCTGTTACTAGAGAGTGAGTTTAGCGAAGATGGTAATAGATTAAATGAGTTCTTCAATTCGGATTGATATTATTGGAATCATATATCATATATGATCATTGAAAGATTGCAGTAGTAAGTATTGATAATAATAAGAAGTAGACTATATATTGTGATGTATCTGTATATATGAGCTGATAGATGCATGGCTAACTAGCATACATTTTATATATGTAATCATAAATTTTTAATCAGTGAGACCTCTTTAATTTTTCTTACAAGCTCTTCTTTAGTTAACTATGATTTTGTATTAACTAGCTCTAGCTAGCATAGTTTCTGATAATATCTAAGAGTTTCCCAATCCTAAAGAATATTTGTGTAAATGATAGCTAAATAGTAGTATATATATAGTTTTAGGTTTTCTTTGAAATACACTAATTTTTTTTAATAAGTGAGTCCAATTACTTTATAAATTCAAAATTAGCAATTATCAAAGTGCACTACAAATTAATACAATACACAAAACTATTCATACAACTCTATTGAAGGTATATAGGAGAGAAGAAACTATATATAGAAAATTTGTTTATCAACAAATACTTATACATACAACACAAGAAAATTATGCATACAGGATATAACTATCACACCATTATTACACACTGCTGTATCACAGTAATTGTGATGTACATTAAAAAAATAAACAAAGTAATGTATTTTTACAAATTTGTATTTTTCTAAATTGTTTATTATTAAGCTGTATTAGAGTAATTGTGATGTACATTAAAAAATAAACAAATTCATGTATTTTTATAATGTTTAAAATAAAGTCAAGTTCAATTAAAATTGAATTATTCGAACCCTATTCATTTTTATTATAAAACATTAATTAAAGAAATGAACTAATTCAGTATAATTGCAAATTCCTTACAAAAAGATGATTTATTAAATTGTAATTAAATTTTATTGTAAACCAGTTTTTCTTACAAAAAGAATTTAGCGCCCAGGATAATTTTTCTAGATAGATGTATATGGGTTGTGTTCTATATCTCTAGTCATTTTAAGATACAATTTTAATATTAAAGAATAATAAGTTCTATATTTTTTCTTATAGGTATAGATACACAAATAAATATTTATGAATAATAAATAATAATAATTTTAGGAAATTAGTACTGTATTTATATTTTCAAGCAAACATGATAAATTCTAAAATATTTTATATTTTTAACTACCAATAAAGCTATTTATAATTTATAATTTATAAATTTTTTATAATTATTATAAATATTTATAATTTCTAATTGAATACCAAAATCTAGAACTATTTATAAAAAGTTTCAAAGTCAGTATAATATTTTATATAGGACCCACAACTATAAAAAGTCGACAATAATAAATAGTGTATATATTTCTGTGCACATGTAAAAAAGAAGAATGTGTAGGAGTAGCCAAACAGGAGGAATTCAATCAAATGATTGATGTTTTTAACTGTTGTGTGTTTTTCTTAACTAAATAACTAAATAAGTTGATAAGCTCTTTAACCTCGATGAACAACAATTTTATTTAATAATTTATCCTTATCAATAAACAACCTTCTAGTTAATTTAATTCTTACATATAAAAAATTAGAGGGTGATTAGCATCGAAGTTTTGGCCGAATCCAGAACTTTAGTATAAAATTTCCGAATAATGTAGTCAAATTTAATATTATTTATAAATACAAACACTATTAATTATATTTATATGATAGCTAAAATTAAAATATATTAATTAATAGGTAGTTAAACATATTATATTGCACGGGTTGACATGATGAGTAATATCTAAAATATATTGATAACATAATATTTAATATTTCCTCACAAATTATTATTTTTATAAATATATACAAAATACTTCTTACATAATAAAAGTTGATTTTGAAATGAAAAGTTATAATTCACTAAATAAATATTGACAATCTTGATAATAATCTACTATTACTCAAATAATACAAGAAAATTATGTAAATTATATGTATTACATCAAAAATTTACATATAATTTATAATAAATGTGTCGGTTTTTATCGGGTTTCGGGTTTGGATCGGGTTTGGATTGGATTTCGGATTTCGCATCTAGTATCCGTTCAGTACAGTTGAAATCCAAATCCAAATTCAAATCCAAAGCTTCGGGTTTGGTGTATCCAAAATTTCGGATTTCGGATCAAATATTCGTCGGATCGGATCAATTTGCCATCTCTCGAAACAAGTCGAGTCAATCCCAACTTTTCAGTTGTTCTAATCATGGTCAAAAATGATAATGTTCCTAGAATAAGATTAAAATTGAAATTCTCTCCCCCTCTTTTTGAAATGTGATTATTCTCCCTTGTAGATCTATTTACCCCTCTTCATAAGTAGTACATGCTAGAGTTTTGGGGAAGTCATATCTAATATCTCTCAACACAAAAAGTCTTACATTTTCCAATTCCTCGACTTGCTGAGCTACTTCAAGTACTCTTTAACTTTCTAGAAAAATTTAGGTTATGTCCATGTATATAGTAGATGTTTTGTAATGCATGCACGATGAACACACTCTATATATACTGTGGCCAATTGTTAGACCTCAAGTAATTGATCAGGCGGAAATGTGAAAACAAAATCACTACCTTACCGGGAAGCAAGGATACGGTTGCATGAAAAATACGGGGATACGGGTAGAGATAAATAAAAAATTCAAATATATTTCATGTCAAGCATAAGTAAACCTACTAATAAATCAAAAATTTCATGAAAAATGAATCAAATATATCATTTATTAATTTAAAACACAACAATATAAGAAAAATATTTTAGTTTATGTAAAAATGAGTACAATAATCAATAATTTCGGAGTAACGAATTGACGTAAATACCTAATTTTATGACATGTTGAGTAACCAACTCATCTAAGACCTTAAGGTGTTAGAGGAATGTCCTAATAGGATCATATATTCAACATGGGTCGAAGAGTGGAATACCGACACCCATTTTTGGGCCATTATTTGTCTTTAGTGTCCACAATAAATTGTGAGAATGTTGGGGTCGAAGAGTGGAACACCGATACCCATCTTTGGGCATTATTTGCCTTTAGTGTCCACAATAAATTGTGAGAATGTTGGGGGTGGCTGACAATCGAAATTTAGTTCTCCCGCCAGCCTAAGCTCTCATATCATGTTGAGTAACCAGCTCATCTAAAATCTTAAGGTATTTGAGAAATACCCCGATATGATCATATATTTAATAGAATGTAGTTTGATAAAATAGATTTTAAGTATAATTTTTAAATTAATATTACTATCGAAAAAAATTCACGTGTCCAACACGGGAATACACCGATACTGGGACTCACGGGAATACACGTATACTGGGACTCGGGCATGCTATCCAAGTATTCCTGCTTCTCAGCTACCACTGTAATTTGGGAGGAAATTAAAAAAAATAACATGTAAAACAACTCACTCCTTCAGAAAATTGGCTAGGACGTATATGAATATATAAAAGAATGAACCAGGGATGAGAGCTGGAATTGTTTGTGGAGTTGTGGGCCCTTGAATTGTCTAGCATGCGCCAAACACCATGGCTCCATGTTCTGCATGCTTTGTCCCTTATATTTTCCCCAAAACACTTGACCATCTTACCAATTTACCATACATCACTAGCTGCATATCCTCTCATTACAAACAAAATAATAATTTTTATTACCTTCGAAAAATGTCAGTACTTGAATATTTAATCAAATACTAGTACAATTATGTGGTAAAAGTAAAATAAACACATACAAAAGGGTACTAAAGTTTTGGAATATTTGAACATTAAACAATTATCTGAATTCTAATAGCAGGGCAGACATTTTGGAACTACGTAGACCATATAGGCATTACCAGAAATCTCAAAAAAGGGTATCATTGGCTCCATTATCCTGGAACCATCTCAGTTGTAGTTCTTACATAGTGGTTCCCCATCAATAGAAGATCCATAGAGTCTCTCAAGAACTAGCTACTGCAATGAAAATTCCTACTGATCACCGCCCCAGTCTTTAGTTTCTGTATTTACTAGATCATACTCAAACTAATTATTACACTTTCCATGTTTAAACACACATGATGTTTCATCATATCTACTAAAACACTACATTGTTAATTACTGGTCTAATAGTGGCATAATTACTTGACATGTTCCACCATTCCACCTCATGTATTCAGTTTTATCATATAAATATCTGCAAAGCCAAAAGATCAAGTGCTTATCAACCAAAACAGGATTACGAGTAGTACAAGAGAACCAATCACATTTCAACAAATGAGTTTAGTGAAATTAAGTTGAAACAATTACTGAGTTCTAAAAGATATATCTTTCTCTATGGCTATCATTTACACTCAATTGGCCACCAGATTGAATTTCCACATGCTATTCTTGTTTTTGCCGGCAGATAAATAATGTCAGCTTATAGGCCAACAAAAAGTTTAGAGCTATAGAACTTTAAAAAATTGTTTTTAAAACAGTTAAATGGAGCAGAAAGATAACCACAACGTTGACTAAAACTGGGCTTCTTTCTAATACAACAATGATTTATACGATGGCACGCATAGCAACTAGCTCATCCTTAATGCACTTTTCATGCAGGATAAGATTTTATAAACATGAAAAGTGACAAGCAACCTGTATATCCAAGAGCTTGCATATAAATAAATACATGTATGTACACTTTCTCAATATAATCTACATCAACTTTAGAAAGATGTGATCACATGAGAACATTCTCATTCACCGATTGATGCCAAGAAAAAGATGTTTAGCCGCCTATAGAATTCTGATACATCAGTACAGGATGAAGGAACCAAGAAAACACTGGTATCATGTCACAACTGTTGTATAATTATTATTAGGGCGTTACTACACTAGAAACTATCTTAGAATGAAAATTAGAAAATTAGAAAATTAAAATTTTTTTTTATTTAAAATTGCCTGCACATATGATATGCAAATTAATAATTGGATGATAGAGAAAAATATATTAAAATAGAATTTTATGAAAAGCTCACTATTCATTAATCAACTGAAATTTTGTATGGGAAGATATATCTTCATTTCATTTGGTGTGGTGCTTGCTAGATGAGATTGATAAGATGTAGATTAATTTTTAATTTTCATTTTAAAACTTATTTTTACATGAACAAATGTCTTATATATTATATATATAATAAAACTTATCATTAATAGTAGTTTAAGACTAATCACAATGTTAATATATTTCTTGTTGGAGCAAAGCCATTGTGTTAAATAGATACTATTTCTGTATATTAATTAGCACAAGAAAAATATAACTAGTTCCCAATATAAAAATAGCATGGCACATTATGTCTCGGAATTTAGTTTTAAATTTAACTTTCTAAAAATATGATGTGATGTATCACAATCCTATAATATGTTCTATATATACCATTCTTTTCTTTCTGTTTATTAGTATGGTAGGAGAATAAAGTTGATGAGAACCAACCACTGTTAGTACTTGGTGACCCCAATCTACACAACCTTTTTTTTTCTATAATCCACTCCATATGCTCTTGGATCCGTATATCTAGTTACCTAAAAAAGGAAGAACACAAATCAGCAATTAAGATCATCAGCTTAAGACAACATTCATGCTTAGAAAAGATTTAAGGGGCTTATCAAAGAATGAAACTAGAAATATATATTAGAGGAATCAAATAATATTTGTGAGATGAAATTAAATTATTTTATGTTTTTATCAAAAAATTTATATTGGAGTTTTATGAATTTAGGAATTACTGCCCTATTTTTCCCCTTCCCCCCTTTTTTATAATGGCGTCATCTTGGAAAAAAAAATCATCATCATTCCATTCTTTCAATTTCATGTTACCATTTTGAAAAAAATATTAAATTGTTAGATATAAGTTATTTATCACCTTTTAAGGAGAAAGGAAACATAAAAAACTTATTTACGATTCCATTATAATTTTTATAAATGAAATAATTTTTTTATTGAAAATATTTATTTATAAGTAAGGAAAATATTTAATTGTTATATTCACCAATTTTCGCAATAATAGCTTGGTTTACCCCAAAGAAAATAGACAGAGGACACAATGGAGAATTTTCGAAAATGCAATCAAATCTTAAACCGAAAATTGATATAACACTACAACAAATCAGGGCTTTTAGGACACACAACTTATGACGGTTTTTTTGCGCGCCTAACTTATGAAGGAAAATTCATTCCGTCGTAATTATTTACGATTAATTACAACGGAAAACAAATTCCGTCGTAAGTTAATTATTTTACTATTAAAACTATCACCAATTGAATAAAAAACTGGAATCAGCCGCGTAGAAGAACGCCGTCGTCTTTAATTTACGACGATAATTTTAATTTCCGTCGTAAGTTCAATATCTTATTATTATATTACCATTAAATTTTATTACAAAAAGAAAAATAAAAGCTTCTTTGAACGATGAAGTCATTTAATTATAACTTACAACAAGAAAATAAGGCTAAATACAACTGCATAAATACAACCGGGGTCAAATACAACCATATCTGGTTGAATTTAGGAGGCGTGGCTAAATTCAACCGCCGACAGTCATATTTAAAAACGGTTGTATTTAGGCGGTCGAATTAAGAAGCAATTACAACCGCCTAAATACGACCGAACTCAATTACAGCCGGAAACGGTTGAATTTAACCGCTCCACTAAATTCAACCGTATTCCGTCTAGTTTAGCCTCGCTTAAATTCAACCGAATAATTACAACCGAAGCCTTTTACAACTGAAAACGGTTGAATTTAGCCTTGCCAGAAAAATTTGAGGGAATTTTTCCGCCTATGAAATTTTCCCGCCAAAAAATGAGAGGGAAAAATTGGAGCCAAATATTAGCTTAAAATTTTAAAAAGTAATTTTTAAAAAAAAATCAGAAAAATAAAATTAATATTTTTAAATATTGCTAAAATATGTAAATAGAAATTAATTATACATTCATTCTAGATCTTAAAATTAATTTTTAATGTTTTTACATAAGTTTAACTATTTTCAATTATTTTTACAACATTTGAATGTTCAGTAATTAATTTTGCTAAATTCAACCGCAAGTGGTTAGTTTATAATAATAATATATTCATCCTAATTCTTGTAATTAACTTTTTATTATTTTTACATATATTTAACTATTTTCGATCATTTTCGACTAGTACTTCTTACAAATGTTTAGTCCCATATTGATGTTTCCATTTTTTTAAAACTTTTGGGAATGATTCAACCTTATAGAGTATTATGGTAATAATTTTAGAAAAAAATAAATGTATATGATTTGCTATTTTAATAGTTAACTACTATTTTGACTAGTAGTCCCATATTGATGTTATAATTTTTTTTTAAATATTTATAAATGATCCAACCTTAAAGATGTCAAGATCTATATATTTTAGCGATATGATAAAAGTTTTAGAAAAAATTAAATATTTTTGGTTTCCTATTTTAACAGTCAACTATTAACTATTAGTTTGACCAGTACTTCTTATTAGAATTTAGTCTTATACTGATGTTTCGATTTTTTATAAATTGTTTATGAATGATCCAACCTTAAGGATGTCAAGATATATATATTTTAGTGATATGATAAAAGTTTTAGAAAAAAATAAATGTTTTTGGTTTTCTATTTTAACAGTCAAAGTTTGAACAGTACTTCTTGCAAGAGTTTAGTCTCATACTAATGTTTCGATTCTTTAAAAATTATTTATGAATGATTCAACCTTAAGGATATCAAGATATGTATATTTTAGTGATATGATAAAAGTTTTAGAAAAAAATAAATGTTTTTGGTTTCCTATTTTAACAGTCAACTATTTGTTTAACTCGTACTCCTTACTAGTGTTTAGTTCCATACTGATGTTTCGATTTTTTAAAAATTATATATGAATGATCCAACCTTAAGGATATCAAGATATATATATTTTAGTGATATGATAAAAGTTTTAGAAAAAAATAAATATTTTTGGTTTCCTATTTTAACAGTCAACTATTAGTTTGACCCGTACTCCTTACTAGAGTTTAGTCTCATACTGATGTTTCGATTTTGTAAAAATTATTTATGAATGATCCAACCTTAAGAATATCAAGATATATACATTTTAGTGATATGATAAAAATTTTAGAAAAAATAAATATTTTTGGTTTTCTATTTTAACAGTCAACTATTAGTTTGATTTTTTCAAAATTATTTATAAATGATCCAACCTTAAGGATGTAAAGATATATATATATATATATATTTTAGTGATATGATAAAAATTTTAGAAATAAATAAATATTTTTGGTTTCCTATTTTAATAGTCAACTATTAGTTTGACAAGTACTTCTTACTAGAGTTTAGTCTCATACTGATGTTTCGATTTTTTAAAAATTATTTATGAATGATCCAACCTTAAGGATATCAAGATATATATATTTTAGTGATATGATAAAAGTTTTAGAAAAAAATAAATGTTTTTTGTTTCCTATTTTAACAGTCAACTATTAGTTTGACCCGTACTCCTTACTAGTGTTTAGTCTGTTTCGATTTTTTAAAAATTATTTATGAATGATCCAACCTTAAGGATGTCAAGATATATATATTTTAGTGATATGATAAAAGTTTTAGAAAAAAATAAATGATTTTGGTTTCCTATTTTAACAGTCAACTATTAGTTTGACCTGTACTCCTTACTAGTGTTTAGTCCCATACTGATGTTTCGATATTTTAAAAATTATTTATGAATGATCCAATCTTAAGGATGTCAAGATAATTATATTTTAGTGATATGATAAAAATTTTAGAAAAAAATAAATATTTTTGGTTTCCTATTTTAACAGTCAACTATTAGTTTGACAAGTACTTCTTACTAGAGTTTAGTCTCATACTGATGTTTCGATTTTTTAAAATTTGTTTATGAATGATCCAACCTTAAGGATGTCAAGATATATATATTTTTGTGATATGATAAAAGTTTTAGAAAAAAATAAATGTTTTTGGTTTCCTATTTTAACAGTCAACTATTAGTTTGACCCGTACTCCTTACTAGTATTTAGTCCCATACCGATGTTTCGATTTTTTAAAAATTATTTATGAAAGATCCAACCTTAAGGATGTTAAGATATATATATTTTAGTGATATGGTAAAAGTTTTATAAAAAAATAAATGTATTTGGTTTCCTATTTTAACAGTCAACTATTAGTTTGACTCGTACTCCTTACTAGTGTTTAGTCCCATACTGATGTTTTGATTTTTTAAAAATTATTTATGAATGATCCAATCTTAAGGATGTCAAGATAATTATATTTTAGTGATATGATAAAAATTTTAGAAAAAAATAAATATTTTTGGTTTCCTATTTTAACATTCAACTATTTTAGCAGTCAATCAGTAGTTTGACGAGTATTTCTTACTACTCTTTAGTCCCAAATTTTTTATTAAAATAAGGAGCTCTTAAATCAAATTATAAAATTTTTAATTTTTATTTAAAGAATGATTAAATAATTATAATAATTTTTAAAAAATTATTTGGACTTTTTTATAAAATAAAATAAATAGTATATCTCAGTTGATTTTATAAAATGACACTCCTAAATTCAACCGATAACAGTTGAGTATAGTGACACGTCAGCGATCCACGTGATTTTTATCCAACGCACGAGATTCAACCACCAAAAGAATAATCTGACGGTTGATTTTACATTATATAAAAACAAAATTAATAAAATAAAATACTTTTATTTTTACTTTATAACCCCCCACCCCAGTTCCCACCCACCCCCGTTCCCTTTCCCCCGGCTCCCCCCTCCCCCTTCCTTTTTCTTTTTCCGGCCAACTTTTTATTTTTTTCCGGCCAATCCCTCTTTATTCCTTTACCAATTCCCTTTTCTTCTATTTTTCTACAACTCAATCACCCGCATCTCAAAAACCATTTTTTATCTTTATTTTTCGAACAAAAAACTTAGGTGGGTCTTTAAAATTTGGTGTTTTAATTTCGTTTTTTATTATGAGTTTGTGTTTAAGAAAGTTGGAGGAGTATATGTACGAAATTTTTGAAGTGAAAACTTGAAATTTGTATAAATTAAATTTGGTATGATTTTTGATTCATATATTTGTTCTTGATGAATTGTTTTATATTAATATAATTATTGATAATCGATTGTACGTTATTAACTATGTTTGGGATACTAGTTTGTTGAATTTCGTTGAGATTTACATGATTTCGAGTTTGGCTGGAAAGTTATGATTTTAATCGGAAAATGCATTATATAATTGATATGTCTTTGTTGAGGTTATATTTGAATTGTGGAAACTATGTAAACTAATTTGTTGTGTGAAATTGGACCGAAAAAACCCTTTTTTTGCAACATCGGAGTTATTGGAATGATTATCGTATTTTTTGAAACTCGCCGGAATCTGAGAGTTTTTCCGGCGAGAATTTTTTTTTTAAAATCCGGTGCTCGTTAATTCGACCGCATTTGGTCGAATTTAGAACAATGTTTATAACCGTATACGATCGAATTTATGTTTTAGGCGGAAGTTTCAAAAAAATTCAAAATTTCAAATTTTTGGGCGGGATTTTCAGATTTTAGGTGGAAAACAAATTCTACCGATTTCGGTTGAATTTAAGCGGTTGTATTTAGCCGCTCGTATATTAAATACGACCGGTTTACTAAATATTACTCGAGCATTTTCGACCGGCCAAAAAACCGGTTGTATTTTGCTAAATACAACCGAAAATGGTCGAATTTAACTTAATACAACCGGTTTTTTTCCGGTTGTATTTACCCGTTATTTTTGTAGTGACTGTTGTATAATTATTATTAGGGCGTTACTACGCTAGAAACTATCTTAAAATGAAAATTAGAAAATTAATTTTTTTTTATTTAAAATTGCCTGCACATATGATATGCAAATTAATAATTGGATGATAGATAAAAATATATTAAAATAGAATTTTATGAAAAGCTCACTGATTCATTAATCAACTGAAATTCTGTATGGGAAGATATATCTTCATTTCATTCATTTGGTGTGGTGCCTGCTAGATGAGATTGATAAGATGTAGATTAATTTTTAATTTTCATTTTAAAACTTATTTTTACATGAACAAATGTCTTATATATTATATATATAATAAAACTTATCATTAATAGTAGTTTAAGACTAATCACAATGTTAATATATTTCTTGTTGGAGCAAAGCCATTGTGTTAAATAGATGCTATTTCTGTATATTAATTAGCACAAGAAAAATATAACTTGTTCCCAATATAAAAATAGCATGGCACATTGTGTCTCGGAATTTAGTTTTAAATTTAACTTTCGAAAAATATGATGTGATGTATCACAATTCTATAATATGTTATATATATACCATTCTTTTCTTTCTGTTTATTAGTATGGTAGGAGAATAAAGTTGATGAGAACCAACACTGTTAGTACTTGGTGACCCGAATTTACACAACCTTTTTTTTTCTATAATCCACTCCATATGCTCTTGGATCCGTATATCTAGTTACCTAAAAAAGGAAGAACACAAATCAGCAATTAAGATCATCAGCTTAAGACAACATTCATGCTTAGAAAAGATTTAAGGGGCTTATCAAAGAATGAAACTAGAAATATATATTAGAGGAATCAAATAATATTTGTGAGATGAAATTAAATTATTTTATGTTTTTATCAAAAATTTTATATTGGAGTTTTATGAATTTAGGAATTACTGCCCTATTTTTCCCCTTCCCCACTTTTTTATAATGGCGTCATCTTGGAAAAAAAACTTATCATCATTCCATTCTTTCAATTTCATGTTACCATTTTGAAAAAATATTAAATTGTTAGATATAAGTTATTTATCACCTTTTAAGGAGAAAGAAAACATAAAAAAACTTATTTACGATTCCATTATAATTTTTATAAATGAAATATTTTTTTTATTAAAAATATTTATTTATAAGTAAGGAAAATATTTAATTGTTATATTCACCAATTTTCGCAATAATAGCTTGGTTTACCCCAAAGAAAATAGACAGAGGACACAATGGAGAATTTTCGAAAATGCAATCAAGTCTTAAACCGAAAATTGATATAACACTACAACAAATCAGGGCTTTTAGGACACACAACTTACGACGGTTTTTTTGCGCGCCTAACTTACAACGTAAAATTCATTCCGTCGTAATTATTTACGATTAATTATGACGGAAAACAAATTCCGTCGTAAGTTAATTATTTTACTATTAAAACTATCACCTATTGAATAAAAAACTGGAATCAGCCGCGTAGACGAACGCCGTCGTCTTTAATTTATGACGATAATTTTAATTTCCGTCGTAAGTTCAATATCTTATTATTATATTACCATTAAATTTTATTACAAAAAGAAAAATAAAAGCTTCTTTGAACGACGACGTCATTTAATTATAACTTGCGACAAAATTTCCGTCGTAAGTTGTACAACTAACCGCAATGAATGCCACCTACGAGCATTTGTTAGCCGTTCAAAAGTATAATATTTTAAACAAACTTACGACGGAAATTCGATTCAGTCGTAAAGTAATCCTTGCAGTGTGCAAAATGCTACTGTCTCTTTTGGAACTTCATTCTTTTAACCTTTTTTTCCTAACAAAAACATATCTTCATATTATTCAAAATACATAATGACCTATCAACAATGATTTTAACAATCTTCAATGTAAGTATTCAATTTTAATCTCCTCTTTAATTATTTATATGCATTTAAATGTGTAATTTATTGTTATGTTTAGTTGCATGTTCAACATATTTATATATATATATATGTGTGTGTGTGAATGTATGTGTGCTTAAATGTTATTAACTTAGCATTTTTTTTTCAATTTGTAGATGTCTTACGATAAATATAGTGATAAGGCCTTCGATGAGCTACTCCTCTTACCTGGAGATGTGTTTCCGGAAGGGCATAAACTTCCTTTTAATTATTATGGCGTTAAGAAGATGGTCAAGAAGTTGAGCTTGGGATACAAAAAAATACATGCATGTGAGAATGATTGCATGTTGTTCTATGGTGATGATAAAGATTTGGAAAATTGTAAGTAGAGTTAAGCCGATACAAAGATGCAACTAATGGTGGGAGTGATACCATTCCGAGGAAGATCTTAAGATATTTTAGGATCACTCCTCGTCTGCAGCGTTTGTACATGTCTACTCACACAACCCAATATATGAAGTATCACAAGAATAGAATTGTGGCTGGAGGGGTTCTTAGTCACCCTGCAGATGGAGAAGAATGGAAAGATTTTGACAAGAACTATCCAGATTTTACAGCGGATATTCGTAATGTAAGGCTTGGTCTTGCCACTGATGGTTTCCCCCCGTACAGTAATACTACTTCTATTGTATACTCAGTTTGGCCTGTTGTACTACTTGTGTACAACCTTTCACATACCATGTACATGAAGAATCCATACATGTTTGAGCCAATCCAGAAGAGTATATGTTGACACCGGAGCAGATCTGTCTTTTAGCACATGATGTGGTGGAAGGAGACTCATCACTACCTGAAGACCATCCTATTACGAGAGAAACACATCAAGCCATTGTTAGGGTCGTAGTTGAGGTGCTAAACAATATCTATAAGATGGATGGACCAAGAGCTGCCTAGGTAAAACTTGTCGTTAGCATTTTCTTTTTTTCTAAAATGAAACGGTATATGTTATGCTAATGTTTGTAAGTGCTAAATTTGTACCAGATTTTTATTAGTACCACATATTAAACCAAATGGCTAGGCTTATCATAGTATAAAGATTAATATAGAAGCAACATGATTAAATATAAATAATTGATCAAATTTAGTGAATAATTAAATAATGAATGAAATTGGCAGTTTAGAGCATGTGCTGATTTTTAATAAGATGGTCCTAAAACCAACAACGCTCCTGCATAACAGACTTTATATGAAAGATTGTAATTAGGCTTACAACTAGCAATTTATTTTATTTGTAATTGTCGATCTTTGAAATTACTATAAGTCTCTATTAGAGTTGTATACTTGTGTGCCGCTGTGTTGCAAGTATAATTAATATACCACGTAGTTCATTCATTTTATGTTTACTTGATTAAAAGAAAAACTTGTGAATAACTTAGTCATGACATTTACCACAAGGAAAGTGGGCTAATTTCCACAGATGATATACATTCAAATTTGGTTGAATTCAAGTGCAAACTCCGATGATAAATTTACAGTTTTGAGCAACATACGAACAGATTAGTCAAATAATTCATATATTGGTTTTTTTATTATGTACCCACATGTCCATTTGATTTTTTTGACTGAGATTGCAGTTCATTTGCTTTTTTTTAACTGAGATGCTAGTTCTTGGCCTGTGATATTAGCTAGTTTCTCTCTTGTACACTATCTTGCGCCATCATAATTTTTAATAAGTTTTTGGATAATTTTTAGTGTAAAGAGTTTATTTTTTTGTATGTTTTGAACAACTAATTTTTAGATATTTTTAATTACTTTTTGAATTTAATAACGCTCATGTAGTTCAATTAAATCTGCGACATTTTTAGAGCTGTTTTTTTCCAGATTTTCTGTACTATGCACTTGAGCAGAATTGTTACTCCATAAATGAGATTTTAATTACACTTGTCATATAAATTTGTTAACTTATTTACGTGTACATTGTAGAGGAAGACCATAGCTACAGAAAATGACACTCAGGGTGGTGGGAGCGACAGTGAGAGTACTGAGTCTGAAGATGATCGCGATATGAGTGCTTCGCCTTATGATCATGTCCCCCGTGGCGGTCTGGTTATTAGGGGTTGAATAGATGTTTGTAAGATAATTCAAATTATGTTTGTAAACTGAATTTGGGTTTTTGGATGTTTGTACATATAAGTTTGCGTATGATACTCTAGGCTTTTGCTTGTGAACGAGTATGGATTTACGGTCGTATTAATATTATTTAGGTATTTTGACTTGCAGTGTTAATTATACATGTTGGTAGTGCTTGGTTACATATTTTAAATTAGGGATTGATGTCTGATTGAAAGCCTGGTTTAGAATTTGATTTGGAAGCCAAAAATGGCTGGAAATTAAATGGTAAGAATAAATGTTTTTCTGGAAATACAAACTTACGACGACTGTTCATAACATTTTTTGTCTTAATTTAATTTTTCTAAAAATCAAATACGACATTTTTACTGTCGGAAGTTAATAGCTTACGACATATAATTTCGTCGTAATAAGGGTTCAAATTTATTACATGTGGGTCCCACTTTATAACATCCGACGATATTTCTGTCGGAAGTTACCAACATATGACAGAATATTACGTCGTAAGTTTTTATTATTATTTAACCCCAGAAGTGGGTCCCAGTGTTTCAACTTACGATGCAATGCAAATTTGTGATGAAATTTCGAACTTTCTACTCGAGCAAAAATGACGGAAAAAACCTGTCATAATTGGCTCAATTACGACGGTTTTCGAACAATAAAACCGTCGTAAATGCCCCATTTTGTTGTAGTGTAATGAACAAAATAATAGCCTTCTAAATTCAAGATAGTTAAGAAATTGTTCAGGAACTACAACAATTCAAGATAGTTAAGGAAATTGTTCAGGAACTACAATCTTTAGGCCAATCTTTTTTAAATTTGGCAAGTAATATTATAGGAAGGCACATCATTTATCATTTAGCACATCATTAAATATGTTCTTATATAAAATAACACCCCAACAACTTTTATAGATGTAGCATGGAGAAAAACATACTATTGGACATTTTCTTATATAAAACAATGGATATATACTTCTCATCTTGTCGATGGTTCAAGTCTTGATGGAGACAAATGTGTGCATGAATAATTTCTCTACAAATTAAGGAAGCTAAGAAACATTAATAACATAATATTATTTTCTTTGCATATAAAGAAGATTTAAATGCTTCATGAGAATTCTTTAGGTTTTTATTTTGAAATCGAAAGTAATTAACTCCCTATTGAAAAGACCATTTCCGGGTTTTGTTAGGTCAAGTTATGCGCATAATATCCTTTTTTCCAAGAAATTGAAATCGTATTAATTAATTAAATATTTGCACATACATTAATTAAATCCGAGTGTGCATTATCCACTCATAAAACACAATCCGCTATGGAATGAGTAAGTCTCGCTAAATAGTACATTACTTGATTCAAAAAGTGTTTGTAGGGATGGACATTCACTCCGCCTCGTTCGGGTCGGGATTTAAGGAATTTTTTAGGGGCGAGACGGTGATGAGGGAGAATTTTATGAAGATTTCGGTGATCGGGGGATCGGGGCGGAGTGATTCCTCGCCCCGATTGTGTATATAAATAATATGTATATATATAATATAAATATATTACTAAATTAATAATTAAAATAAATAAATTTTATAATATTATTTGAATTTAAAATAATCTATAATTTATTGATCAATATTTTATTTTACATTATAATATAATATAATACAATATATTTTTATAACTTAAAATTTGCCGTTTATTTGTATTATATAAAATTTTGATATAATTTGATATTAAAAATATGAGATAATTTCAATATATTTATATGCTATCAATTAGTATTTTAATTTTTTTATTAAAAATATAAAATATAAAATTACATTATTATTTTTTAATTAAAATTTAAATTCCCCGAAAACCTGTGGGGATCCCCGTTCCTTGTTCGGGGCGGGTATCGGGGTTCGGCGTGATTTTTGGGGTCGATATGAGGGATTGGGGGCGGGGACACTACTTCCCGACCTCGAAGTGCTCCGTGCCCATTCCTACATGTATGACCACTTGAAATATGTTTTTATCACCACGCTGCTCCACTATTTTTTATCCAACTCAAGGTTTACCAAGGCTGTCCTGATGCCTATTTCCGTGGTCACTTTTGATAAAATGTTGTCTTGCTTGCATCATTCTATAGACTCAATAAGTCCACTTACATAATCTTGAGCCATTCCAGAAATACTAAAATAATGAGAAACTGCAAATAGTGTCAGTATTTAGTTTAATTGTATTTTCATCTGGTACGCTCTAATGCTACGCACCATCCATCTGTGTCATGAACCCAAGAGATGTGTCAGTGGTTTTATCTTGAGCATTTTTTCATTGATTGAAGAGAGTTTTTGCTGGAGTGACCAACTCTACAGCTTCCAATCCTCGTTGTTTCCATACTTTCCAAGTCGACTAACACAACAATGCTATCGGACTTAAATCATCACCTTAGTACTGTTGAGAAAAAAACCAAAGCAAACCTGAGAACATTCCACGTAAAGGTGTGCACAGTTTGGTTTGACTTGGTTTTTACCGAAAATCATTACCAAACCATGTAACACCTAAAAAAGGGTGAATAAAGGCCAAAAAACATTGTTGAAAGTGAAGAAAATGGCTATGATAACACTTTTTCAAAAAATAGGACCGTAACTAATATCAGCCCCAACATAGGGGTCTATAGTAACACTTTTTCAATTTTTGGTAACACCAGAAAATGTGAAATCATAGGACATCTATGACTATACTTTTGTTGTTTTGGTAACATTAAAATTGTTGTAACTATAGACCTATGGTAACACCATTATGGTATTTGTTACATCTTATTTGGTGTTACCATAACACTAAATTTTGAAAAACAAATTTATTAATAGCTACAACTTGTTATCTATAGTAACACTTTTATATAAACCTTTTATACCTTTACCTACACTTTTAAATCTTTACCAATATTTTTTTTGATATTTACCAACAGAGAATCTGTATAATTTATATCAATAGCTACAGTTTACAGGACTCATTGCCAACACTTTATGAAAAAAAGGGCAATATAATGTTTGAAAATAGAACTTCCCCATTTCAAAGTTTAACAAACATTCATCATCAAAAACAATCCAACCACCAAAACAACCAGATAAGTACTATCAACCACCAACCAGTTCCAAGCCTACCCATTATACCAAAACAAGTACTAGAAACTAAAACTATCTTAGCTAGCTAGGTACCACATCAAGATCATGAAAATTACTTGCTAGGTACAATACAACTTTACGGTGACAACATTATCACTTTTAACATTCTTTCTTCTCTTATACTGCTCACATAGGTTCTTTATCCTTCTCTTCCACTAATGCTTTTTAGGTATCTTCTTTTTTGAAGAGGTTTCCTTCTTCTTTACACTGAAAGAATTATTATGTGAAAAATTATTAAACTAGGCTTGTAATCGAGACTTGTCGTGTTTCACAAAACTCAATCTATGAAAACTCAAGCCATAGATGATTTTTGAATTTAGCCCATTTTGATTGGTGTGATTTTTGTGTAAGCAGGGGATACACCATTTTTAAAAAACGAGCCAATCAAAATGAGCTAAACTTATGAAATTTAGAGAAAAATCGATTTATCAGATGTACAAGGTTACACTGTTTGATATATAACTTACTTTTCGAGCTTCTGCCAGCTTCATTAGACGTTCATTTATATTGTTTTCCACCATGGTTTCTTTTCACATGTTACAAACAACAGATCAGATATTAATACTATGTACAAGAAGTTCATGTTTAGAATAAAATAGAGAGAAATCTATAGGAATCGAAGTAATATGAGCTAGTCAATATATTTGACAAATAGACAACTGCAAAGTTAAAGAAATTTAAAAGCAAAATAGACTAACAAAGCATACTAATTGTATGAGGCTGTTGTTTTCGGAAAATTATTTGTCAATGCAGGATTTTTCCTCCTCTATTGTGTTATACCATGCACGAAAAAAAGTAAACTGATATTACATGTTCACAAAGACTTGCAAAATCAAAGCACATAGAATTTGTAAAAAACCCTAGATTCACTCAACTATGCAGTACCAACTTCAAAAAAGAAGGCAATTTTGTGATATACACGAGTATGTTAACAAACTCAAAATGATTACGTTTCTAAAATAATGTAAAGAAATGAGAAGAAATTGATGTATTAAACTTGAAACAAAAAATTATCAAGTGTGTGTTATGCATGAGATTGATGCTATGTGTGAGTGTATATCAGTGCGTGCTGTAGGTTGTAAAGAACCGGAGATAAATATTTTTGCTTTAGAGTGAGAACTTGAGGTTATTTAACTAACAGTGAATGTATAAATGGGAAGTATAGATGGTATAATTTTGAGAGTATAGTATAGATCATGAAGTGCAGATGATCAGAGTATTTAAAGGTTTAAATAATTTGTTTTAATTAATGCGCCAAAATTGGCTAATTAATTAAAAATTGGTATACTTACGGGGCCGAGTTTTTTCTTGGCTTTGGCATTGGAGCTGCTGCATTAATTGATAATGGGGTTGGGTTGAACTTGGAGCTAAGTTCTGAGAATAGACTCGAGGCTGTCCTCCTACAAGCGGTGCATGCTGATGCAACTTCTGCATAGATTGTACATACTGCTCATAAAATTCTTGTAACTGTTGTAGAGATCACTGCTCTACAGTTGGCCAAGTAGCTGAAGTACTGGCATTATCTGCAGATGGAGGGGCAGTTGCAGCCTGAGATACTATTGCCTGCGAGGCTTGGGCTACGAATTGTGAACTGTTCTGAGCTCGTGGACTCAAAAAATGTAGTTGGACAATAAATAAGAAATATTATCAATGTAAGAGATTAGGGACTTGCACTAGAAATTGAACATCACATGTAGACATTTGTACACTCACAACACAAGTTTGAGCATGCTCACGTACTTAACAATGTACAAGCCTCTGTTACATACCATGAGAGAATTTCTGAAGGAGCATCCAGAACAATGTGACTTGCATTAAGAAAAAGGGCCCTGCCATGAGCATCCACTCATGTGATACGAGCACCGCACTAGTGTTCAGTCTAGTCTTTCAGCCAAAGCTTTGTCGGATACAACTAGTGGCTGCAATAATTAGGTAAGTGAAGAAATTAAGATCGCCAAAATCATTTCATACACTAAATTGAATACCTATAATATATTAAAGTCATAACCTTAGAGTCTTGTACTGTCACCAAGTATCCATGACAGGGGCAGACCTTGGTAGTTAAAACAACGTCAACAAAACAGATTCTGCAGTATAAATGAGTGCAATATGATTGAAGTGCTTCATTCGGGTAGACAAGTTTGTCACAAACTTGACAAAGGTACTCGCCACCTAGAAAGTGTATGATATGACAAAGGTTCTCATATACAGTCATTCCATCCCAATAACTGGACTTCTTTTTCAGGGAGGCTGCTTATCTCATTCCAATAGTAGTCATAACTGCCATAAGTAGTGTCACTATAATATTTCAACTTTAAAATACAAATATATTGTCAATATAACTGTGTCTCACTAGGTACAACCCATTTAAAAAGTCCTAAATTGATAGAACACAATTGCACTCCTTCCTTTATACATAAACTCCGGCACTTATTTAAGTAAGGTGACTGGTACTCAATCCAGGTTGACAGCTCCCAGGTCTCTGGCTAGTTAATTTTTAGAGTAATTAATACTTAATATGTAGAATTTCCATTTTTCGCTGTACTAAACAAAAAATTAACAAATCAGCATCCCAATAATCTAATTCCAGTGAATTGCACGTGTAAAACCTGTACACGTAATTGACTAGAAAACTAGTTAGTAATATCAAGAACAAAATTTTAACCTAATTTACATAATCAAAAATACCAAAATGAGCACACCTTTGCAGATGCACCGGAACATATCAACAAGTAATTAAATAGGGCCTGGAATCAACAATGAGCAATTGAGGCTTATTCATATTATTTAAATTGGGGGTATTACTACCTTAATACTCGTACAAGAGCACCATATCAAAATCGATGCATAACATCCTTAATTTTAAATTAAATATCATGAATACATAACAAATTATGTACATTTTACTAATGAAAATATGACTCAGTGAATCGATTTTTAAATTACCTTCAGTTTCAAACAAAGAGAAGCCCAGAAGTATTGAATCTTAAAATCAATCAGTAGTGAATTGAAACTAGCTTACAGGCCCAAATCATCAAGCCTATTTGATAAACCCACTAGCTAAATCCTCAATTCAGAAACCCTAATTAAAGATTAAGATCCGCTTACAGACCCAAATAATTGATGATGATGACAAGATTGAAGACTCAACTCGACTGAAGAGGGAATACCCGATTGAAGACTGTAACCCGATTGAAGACCCATGGAAAAGAGAATGATAGAAAACCCAATGATTAAAAACACCCGCTTCCGATTGATGATGAAGATGAACTTCCAATGATGAGAGAATTAGACCTAATTAAAGAGAGTGAAATGTGAAGAGAGTGAGTAGAGTGAATGTGATAGACGAGTGAAATCTGAGAGGAGAGGGTGAAATGACAAATTTAATATTTTGAATAAATTTTAATCCCTATACTCATATATTTGGAAATAATTTGGATTCCCGCCCCATGATTTTAATTCCACGGCCTGAAATTTTGGTCATTGGTTACATCTTTCCTAACATTAATTATGGTGTGTAACCGTAAATACCCCATTTTCTCTATAATTACAGTAAATGACACCAATCATTATAATAAAATAAAGTATAACTATAAATAGTCAAAAATAATTTGAAGCCACCTATGGTCACAATTTAGCTGTTACACTGAAACAAAATATTATAATAGGCCTTATATAGTGTAGTGATATCCTAAGCAGGATTTGCTATTTCAAGACCCAAACCTTCATATTTTTCCTATATATATAGGCAGGTGCTCAAATGAGAACCTCTATTTTGGTAAGATATGAGATCTAATCTTGACCCTTAATTTTTATTAATCTTTTATAATCTAAACCACACATTTTCATCTCTCTCGGTTTCTCTCACCTGCCAAACAATTGTCTCATACGCTTGTTATATACATACATAGATATACACTGCCTCTCTACTCCTCAACCAGCCCACCTACCCCCACTCATCACCGCCGCCGCCGTCACCAAGGAGACCGCTCCACCGTCTCCCGTCACACCTCCTAATCTCCATCATCTTCTTTCGATTTCACCGCTGCTGTCATTCATTACGGTTGTGTCACCCAAATTCCAGCGACATCTCAACTGGCGCCACACTACCATCATCACGAATCCAGTCACAAATCATTGAAAGACCGTAAAAAAAACTAATCGACGACGATGATTAACGAATAGATAAATATCGTCAATGAAATGTGGTTACGATTGGCATAGAAAATGATTGATGCTTACATATCTAGTTTAATTATAATTTATGATCTAGTGTAATTATAATTTATTCTAGTGATTTTTATTCGAATCTGGATGATTTAATTTAAATATTTGGTATTTTATGGTGAATTCTGGTGGTTATACCATAATGGTGGGTCTGTTGGTGAATGAAGTTGATGAACGTAGTTGGTCGACAGATCTGGTGGGTAGACACAGTGGTCGGTTCTGGTGATTTTTTTTCTCTGGTGGTGATTTTCTGTTTTGCAGGTGGTCGAATGCGGTGATTTTTGATTTTCCGGTGGTGATTTTATGTTTGACGGTGGTGATTTTCTGTTGGTGGCCGGAGGTGGTGGTTGCCGGAGGTGGTGGTGATAAGTAGAAAGATTATGATGGAGGAGATTATGGTTGTTGATGATGGCGGGATTTAAAATAAGTGGTCCAGATTAAAAGTAGGTTTAAATTTGTGTGGTCGAGATTAAATCTCGTATCTCATCGTAAAAAAGTTCTCATTGGAGCAAGACCATATATATATATATATCCCTTCTTGTATTTTACACACCCAACACCTAGAACATCAATTTAGAGTTAGAATTTTGTTAGTTTTTATTTTGCTTATCTTTTTATCATGTGTAGCTAAATTTGTTCCCTATGATGAAGATAATTTAATTGCTTTGATATCTTCTCGTTCCCATTATTTGATTCTCATAGATTTTTCTTAGTGCTTAATTGTTCAATTGATAAAGTGATTTTGATATATTATTGTTACCGGATTTATTTTCAGAGCCTATACTTCCTCCATGAAATTTTGATGGGTCATTGTTAGATAACAAGTTTCATAGTATATGCTTGTCTCGTTAATTGATATACATTATTTTTGTGAAGAAAAGATAATGACTTTAGGGATTGTTGATGTTAATTGTGATTGATTAATGGATTCAAATTCCGAGGTTTTCCATAATATTTGATTTATTTGCTAATTAAGTTAATTGGAACTCCTCCCAAATCTTATTGTCTAGTTTACCTGATTTAAATTGTTAGGATTTTGAAAATTTATAGTCTCTGTGGATCAATATGTGATTGCTACAACTAAACACCGTGGACTTGCAGTTATTATATTTTTTACAAATCAACAATCATGGACTAATCTAGCACCGAAATGAAATTCTACTAATTTAGAGCAACTAAAACAAAACTTTAATAGACCACATACATGATGTTTATTGTGGGATATATATTACTATTAGTACTACTGCAGCTCTGCAAATGCCTTAATAGTATTAGCATTTTTAAACCAAAGATTCATGGTCTATACACTATGAACTATGATATCCAGAACTTTTTTCAAATTCTAATATAACAGTGGTATAAGTTTGATATACTCATATATAAAATAAATAAATACATGTATAATGTATTTTAATAATTTTAAAATTAATATAAGCGGTTTGGTTTTTCGGTTCGGGTACAGGGGTAAAACCGTAATGGTATCAAACCGTTCCATCGGTTCGGCTCAGTTACATTTTTTTTTGATTTTTGTTGGTTTCGATTTTATTCATTTTGGGTTTTCAGTTTTTTGATTCGGTTTCAGTTTTTTGATTTTTTTGCTTACCCCTAATTCCACAATTCTACACTATTTATTACTTTCCTTAAAATGTTATAGTTGTCCCCATATATCTAGTACTTTTATATGGGTATCTATCAAAATACACCAAAACAATGCATTTATTTAATATTAAGAATATAACTTTATATATGAAAGATGTACGGTAAGTGAATCATACTAAGGGAGAAAAATATTTTTAAGAGTATATCAGACGTTAAGTGAACTACTTGCAACTTAAAGTTTTCTACAAACATATATGGCTATATGCTCATGTTCTAGACACCTTTATCAATTTCCTACTCCTTAAAAAGATAATGGAGTATTAGATATATATGATTATATACACAAACAAGTTAGTAGCAGATCCCTGGGTTTTTTTATTAATCAAATCTAATAATATTTGATTTTAATATGTGGGAAAAAACTAGAAAGATGCATTTCCTATTTCCATTTATGCTCAAATTAGGTAATTTGCCCGTGGTAAAAGAACATGACCGACCAATAGACTACTAATATAAATAATGGAGAAATGTCCTGGGAATATCTTTCGTATCCATGATCGCAATGAAGAATTAATCATAAATTTTCTCGGTCCAAAAGCTTTCATGTTAACGGGATATCAAGAAAGTCCATTTGAAAAGTCCCCATTGATATAAGCTAACACTTATATTCTCAATAGAGTTGTTGTTACGTGTTTAGATTAAGATACCGTTAAACACCAAATAAGAATGCATATAATTGTTTTTCAAGATAAGAGATATACAAGAACTAAGCACTTAAAATCTCAACAAGAACTATAAATAAAACATGATCATGTCGCATCAAATCTAATTTGAGCATATAACATCTTTCTATAGTAAGTACAATACTGGAATAAGGCTAGGCTACATGGTGAAAGGGAAACTTTGAATTCTCTGTCAAGTTTGAAATAGATAAAAAAGATTGTGAAGTCACAAGTTATGGTTGTATAAATTGTGTCATGCCCACCAGGCCAGGACCATATCTTCTTTATCATATAACTTGCTTACCAAGAAGGATGTGGTTATTTAATACTAAGAATATTTCTTCAGATAAAGAAGAACTTTTTTTTTACCATATATAAACATATATTCAGCAAGTCAATCATAAAAAGAGAAGTATGTGTTAGGAGTTTATCACATATTTAGTGGTTTTTACAAAAAAATTATAATTTTGGGTGTTATAGTCGTTTAATATTGTACGAGAGCTAAGGAATTTTAATTGTACATACTTATATTTTGGATACCTTTATCTATTTCTTATTCTTAGACACTTAGTAGAATCTAAGGAATTTTACATCAAAATATGGACCAAAACTAGAAAGATACATTTAACTTTGATCCCATTTCTATTTGTGATAAAACTTGGCAATATGCTGGTGATAGAAAACATGACATGAAATACTAATCAATCACAATGGAGGAATGTATCATTTCACCACTAATTTGCTTCAAGCCATCCATGACAAAATATAAAACATTCCACAACCTTATATATAACTTCTACCACACTGATCACCAACATAAAAAAACGCATTTCAAAATAAATATTGGTTTATACATCATGTTATTTTCAATACAAGAGGGAAAATGATATAATATTTGGTGCAAACTTATAACTTTATTCATCACAATTCTCATTATATAAAGATTTATATAGACAAACTTACTTGACTAGTATCACATGAATAACCTAATCAATTATTAATATTTCTACATTAATAAATCAGCATTAAAATAAAATTGTCTTATCAATATTTTACTTAAAATTCTGAATCATAATTCCAACAATACATAAAAAACCACATCACAAACCAAAACCACTGTTAACCTTATTTTTGTCGCAACCTTTTCAGCTTTTTTCACCTTTTTTCACCGGAGACTTGTTGGACTTAGGCTGCTTTGTAACTGGATGGTTTCTTTACATGAGAGACTCCGATTTCTTTGCAGGCTTAAAAGCAGCAATACCAGTTTTCTTCACCTACTCCACTTTCTTCTTAGCAATTAGGATCTTAAAAACCTTCAGCTTTTTTATTAATAGCGTCCGATAACTTGTACGAAGCCTGAACCTTGAAGAGCTTTCCTTTTGTAGCAGATTACTTCAATTCCTAGTATCTTACTGATATTCGTTGGCGAAGTGCCATCCGCTTCTCCTCAATATATTTACTAATTGCGTAAGGGCTTGAATCTCCTTTCTCCTTTAATGCTAGCAAAGCGTCATTGATCATTTCAACATTTCAAACCAAAATTCAGTTAGTAAATCATTAAATAAAACATATATAATTTCAACCAAATTATGATTTTAAACTTAATTTTACATATACAATCATAAAAAAATTACGGACCCACAATCGAATAGATAACGAACCCAACAACTCACCACAGTCTAGTCCAAAAAAGCTAGCAATCAATTTAGTATACATTAGCTATTGCTATGTTTTGTTGTAGAAATCGATAGACTATAATATAGTATATACTAGGGTGAAGTACAAGAATAACCAATTTCTATATAAAATAAAAAAAAGAATTATTGGTGCAGAATTTTGGTTAATTTTATCCTTTATGATACCCAACCGACACTATACATGAGATACCCAACTATTAATGGAATATCCCTTATATGAAATATCCAACTACCAGTAAAGTATCTTATATATTTTTGGATACCCAATTGTCAGTGAAGTATTCAATCGGCTAAAATTGGCCATTTTTTACGGAATGTTTATTTTGATTAATTTAAAAAAATGGTTATTTCTGTCATTTTTTCTACATACTACCTTGGTTGAAACTGAAAAAATAATATAATAGGATAAACACTACTCCTCCAGTATTATCATAGATATATACATCTTGTGCTTTACATGATAATAAAATGATCTCTTATAAGAGCATAAATAGTTTGTATTAGTTTGGTAATACGATATAAGTAGAAACTTGCTAACCTCCCAACCACTTTAGTGTTGAAAAAGTATGACTTTGGGGTTATATTTTATTATAAAAGTTGTAATTATAATATATTTAATACTTATAAAATCGTAATACTTTTTCTAATCGATACGGGATGTTACAATAATAATTAAATAAAAAATAATCACAACCTTTTCTTTCACTTTGCTAATAAGGTACTTTTTGATAATAAAAATTACATAAATAATGAATATAAAAAGATATATTAAATTCAGCTTAATATTTATAATATTTACGCATACATAACTTAAATGAGATATAAAATATTTTTAATATAAATGTACAAGTAGCATGTTTGTAATTATATAATTTGACTGAAAAATTATAAATTTATCATTATAATATACTATATACATGTAACTCCAGTTAGCAAATACAATAGGAATTTTTCTCTATTTATTTAGGGAATGAACTATATGTATTTGGAGTTACTCCAAGTAGCCCAAAATTGTAATTAAAAAAGTGTGTCTTATAAAAATGTGGGCAAAAACTAGAAAGATGCATTTCGTGTCTCTATTTATTCTCAAATTAAGAAATGCGTCCTGGAAAAAAATATGACCGGATAATAGACTACTAATAAAAATAATAGAGAAATGTCCTAGGAATATCTTTTGTATCCATCATCGCCATGAAGAATTAATCATAAATTATTAGTTTCAGAATTTTGGCTAATAACCTTTGGGATACACAATCGACAATATACATGAGATACCCAACTGTCAATAAAATATCGTATATATGAAACATCCAACTACTAGTAATGTATCTTATATAAATTGTGATACCCATTTTGTTGGTGAAGTATCCAATTGGCTAAAAATTGACCACTTTTTTCGAAATGATTATTTTGATTAATTTTAAAAATGGTTATTTTTATTATTTTTTATACATAACTGTGTGTTGAAACTAAAAAATAATGTAAGAGGCTAAACATGACTCCTGTATTATTATAGATATATACATCTTGTGGCTTATATGACAAAATGATCTCTTATAAAGAGCACAAAAAGTTTGTATTAGTTTGATAATATAATATAAGTATGTTACCTTTAAGAGGGTTTTGTGCCATTAATGGTTTGTTAGTGTAGCTTTTATGGGTGACTTATTAGTCGCATAATTTTGGCTTTTTAGAGGCATTCGTGTGTCAATTTGTTGGCTTTTTGTGTCTAACTAAAAATTTTCTTTGGTTAGATATAATATTTTTTATTCTAAAATATTATCCTTATTTGTTTTGTTCTCATTTTCAGGATGTTTGAAAAAACATAAATGAGTGTTTTATTATAAGACTCTAAAATGATTAGCTACAAGAGTACAAGATAATTTTGCTCCAATTTTGATGATATGGTGCACTTCTCGATAATGGGAAGGGTTTCAGATTTTAAAGTACAACCATATAGCCAAGGATTTCAGAGTACAATGCAACTTAACTACAAATTTTGATGACACGAGCAATTTTTACCTCTAGCGGAAGACACTAGTTTTATTAGCCTTGTGTAAAATGTAATTTGATCTGGGAACTCTTTTTTACTCCTTCATCTTTTTTTCTATTGATTTTTATTCTTGGAGGTTTTAACGAGGCCTTTTTGCGGGTTTGAATACTTCAGATATTAAGGTTTTATTATCTAAGATTCCGGGTACATCTATGCATGACCTTCGGTAAGATGATAAACACTTTTTGAATGAAAGATATGCTTTATCTTCGTTAATTATATTCTGAATATAATTTATCAATGAATTCATTGATTACTGACAAAAAAAAAATGAAATTTGCTTACCTCCCAACCACTTTATTGTTGAGAAGCTATGACTTTGGCATTGTAGTTTACTAGTAAGAGTTGTACTTATAATGTATTTAATGTAAGAGTGGCATTTTTATAATTGCAAACTTTGATTGAAAAACTATAAATCTACCATTATGATACACTATAGTAACTCCGGTGAGTAAATACAATAGACATTTTTCTCTACTAAATTTAGTGAAAGAATTATATGCATTTGGAGTTACTCCGAGTAGTGCAAAATTGTAATTGTAAATGTGTGTCTTATAAAAAAACCCCTCGAAGTGTTCGACTTCTAAATTTTGGCCATACACGTTTTCATAGTAAAATGGGTATTTGGCAGTTTGTTTAAATGGCTCATCAAAATAAGTGGCATGGCAAAAGTTGGAGTTTGATGCTATGATTTCGCCATTTATAAGTTGGGATTAGCCCAAAATAAAATGATTGCAAGGTGAAGCTATGAGCTTGTTTTTCATATAGCAATTGCTTATGGTAAAGTCATTTAAACTAGTAATAAAGCACAACCATGGCACCAGGATAATAATAATTCAGAAAAAGATGCAAATTTCACTACAAGAAAAAAGGCTAAATTCGACCGCGTGCGATCGAATTTAACTTAGTTCGGCCGATTTTGAATCAGTTGTAATAAAGGGAGTCGAATTTAGGAGTTCCTTCATATTTAACTAAATTCGACCGGATAATTACGACTGAATGAATATAACCGCTTAAATTTGACTGCCCAAATTCGACCGAAGACGGTCAAATTAAAATTTCTACATAAAATTTAAAAATCCCACTAAAAAATTGAATTTTCAGAAATTTTTTAAAAAACCGCCCAAAACTTAAATTTGACCTTATCCGGTCAAAAATAAAAATTCTAAATTTAACTGATTTCGGTTGAATTAATTAAAACTATTTTTTTTAAAAAATCTCACCGGAAACTGAAAAATTTCCAGAACCGGTGAGTTTGCTAAAATTCTGAGCATATTCCGATAACCCAATTCAACTCAAAACTTATTTCATTATAATCTATCTTTGTACATCAGTCATTTAATTTTCAAACATTATAAATAACCGTATCATATCAAACAATCTCTCTCTATCTCTGCACAAGCCATTTCACCAGCAAACATTACAAAATAACCTCAGCACATCAACAGACTCTCAATCTCTCTCTCCGCAAGTCATTTAACTTACAAACACTATAACTAACACAAACACTATAACTAACACAGCTGTTATAGACTAAAATTCCAATACTAACAAGTCTATTCATAACTTAATTCAATTCGAATTAAGATATAATTTGTGCAACATCTTTAACAAACTCTTAAAAAATTCAAACAATAATTAAAAACAAAGCAAATAACAAAATTCAACAAAAGGGTTGTTTCTCAACTTGTCCCCCAATCTTCTTAGCACAACTCATAAACCTACCTACATACTGCTCCATAAACTCCTCAACGCAATCACTGACGGATCAATCACCACCGTCGCCGCCGCATCTCCGCCTCCTCCGCCCGAACTTCCAACGAGCAACTCCAGCCTCACCTACCTCTCTCGCACACACTCCCCGCCCTACCTCTCGCAAACCCTCCTCTTCTTTTTACAGATTCAATTCATTCTCCGCACTTCATCTTCTTCATCTTCTCGTCATTTTTAATCAATCTCTTGCTCTTCTTCATCATCTCTGCATTGGATTTCGACTCCATAGCTTTCAGTCAAAAGCCAATCTGATGATAGTATATGAGAATATAAGATGAATGTGAGAGGAGGAGGGGATGGTGAATGTGGGGAAGTCGAAATAGGAGGATAGAGAAAATTGTAAATCGAAGATGAGGCGGCCACATCAATTGGTTCTGTTTGTGATGGTTTTAGATATAAATGATAAATGGCTAAGGTTTTTGTTAATGGGCTGGGTTTTGATTTAATTAAGCCCTTGTTAATTATATTTGTTTTAATTATTATGATTTAGATCTTATTTTTGTGTAAATTAATTTAATATTATTATTTTATGCTAGAACTAAAATTTTACAAAATCTTATTTTAACAATACATCATTTTAAGAAAAAAAGAATGAATCATGATTTTGGCTGATTTTATCATAAATTCCACCGATGTTAATGTGTAGTGAAATTTAGTATAAAGTTTAATTATATCTTATTGGTGAAAATAATCAAGGTCTGATGATTAAAAAATATTTAAAAAGTTCATATATTATTTTTTGAATTCATTTTAATATCCGTACGGTGGGACTTTTTAATATTTATTTGAATATAAGGAACATTCTAGGTTTGGAAATCCCTAAATTCGATTTTGTAAACGTAATTTAAATTTAATTATATATATTAGTGATATACCAACATTTCATATCAAAATAATTTAATTTGGTTTTCCATTTTAACAGTGATGCATCAGTTTGGCTAGTACGACTAACCAGTGTTTGTCATAAATTGGTGTTTTTTTAAATTCATCAATCCAAACGTATGGATGTCAATATATATATATATATATATATATATATATATATATTAGTGATATAACCAAAGTTTCATATCAAAATAATTTTATTTGGTTTAATATTTTAAAAGTCAAACATCAGTTTGACTAGTACAAATACATAGTGTTTAGTCCTGAATTGGTATTTCAATTTTTTTAAAAATATTTATCATCGATCCAACCTTATGGATTTCGATAGATATACATATTAGTGATATAAACAAAGTTCCAGATCAAAATAATTTTATTTGGTTTTACATTTTAAAAGTCAAATATCAGTTTGACTAGTACAACTACATAGTATTTAATCCTAAATTGGTATTTTAATTTTAAAAAAAAATACATTTCATCGATCCAACCATATGAATATAAATAGATATATAAATTAGTGATATAACGAAAATTTCAGATCAAAATAATTTTATTGTGTTTTCCATTTTAAAAGCCGATCATCAGCTAGTACAACCAAATAATGTTTAGTCCTCAAATGGTGTTTTGATTTTTTTATAAATATTATACATCGATTCAACCGTTCTAATGTCAATATATATATATATATATTAGTGATATAACGAAAATTTCAGATGAAAACAATTTTATTTGATTTGCCATTTTAACAGTCAAACATCAGTTTGACTAGTACAACTACCTAGTATTTGGGTTGCGCTTTGCTTTTTTCTAATTTTATGTATCACAAAATTATTTTGGCCCACTAACTATTAATAAAGTAAAACATGTTGCCTCAGTCCAACATAATTATTTTTTCAAGAACTAAAATTTAACATTTGGATAAATTGTATTCTCTCTCATTCACATATTTTTCTTTATATATTTACTAAACTTTAAATAATTAAAAAAAATCAAAATATAGTATGAAAAAATAAACTAAGTAAATATAATAATATATAAACATGTGATATAGTTTAGATAAGACATAGAGATAAAAAGTCAAATATCAGTTTGACTAGTACAACTACTAGTCTTGAATTGGTGTTTTGATTTTTTTAAAAAATTTGGTCGAATTTAGGGGCTAAATTCGACCGATTTAATTTCGACCGTTTTCGGTTAAAATTGGTTGTAAATACGACTGTTTAAATACGACCATTTGAATTCGACCGAGGCCGGTTGAATTTAGGCGTGTCCAAAGGATTCGACCATCTGCGGTCGAATTTAACGCCGTTCGAATTTAAATCAGTTGTATTTAACCTTATTTTCTTGTATTGTTTATAACAAATACTAAACACCAAGAAAGTATCGAAAAAAACAGAAAATTAACATGGTTCTTAAAACTTTAAATATATATTGATTCCACTATATTTTGCTTCACAATCCAACCAATATCAAAATGTAAAACATTTTACAATCTTATTAACCTATACAAACTACTCTAGCCCTACTCAAGCTCCGGCCTTCTTTGCTTTCCTAACAGGAGAAGGAGCAACAACAGCACAGCAGCATCAACAGCCTTCTTCGCGTTCTTAGCAACAGCTGCTTTCTTCGGCTTAGCAGCACCAGCCTTCACAGCACGTACCATCTTTCACAGTACCAGCCCTCACTGTCAGGCGGAGCAGCATCTTCATTGTTTTTTGCATGTTCACCAATTTTCATTGCACTCACAGCCTTCTTAACAGTGTCCGCTAACTTATACGAGGCCTTCACCTTGATCAGCTTTCCTTTTGCAGCAGAGTTCTTCAATTGCTGACCAAGAATCTTTCGAAAATTAGCTGGCAATGAAGACTTCTGCTTCTCCTGGATGTATTTACCGATAGCATAAGGACTCGAGCCTCCTTTCTCTTTCAATGCTAATAGAGCGTCCTTGATCATCTGCAATTCAACATTTCAAACCAAAATTCAATTGATAAATCATCAAATTAAAAACATTAAAAACAAATTGATATCATAATAGAGAGAGAGAGAGATATGTCCGTTGTACCACAAAATGAGGACGAGAAACATTTTTGGCAGATTTGGGCTTGCTGGTCGGAGCTTTCTTCCCCTTTGCCGTAGGTTAACAGATCTCGAGCTTAGGTAAAATTGAAAGGAAATGATATGACTGATATCATATGCCGTAAAAAGCTCAATTATGAACTAATATGATTGATTGTGCTATTTTCATCTGGTATTTATAGTCCTAGAGGAATAATATCTTGAATTCTGATTGCTCAGTTAGAGGTCACACGGATAGCTAACTTTTGTTATGAAAATTGTGAGGACGTGGATAAATTTTAGATCGTTGATTGGAATTTTGAAGCCTGATGGTTATCAGAGATGGTTATCCTCCCAAGTGTGTATATTTATTTGGATTTTTCTTTGAAATTTTCTATTTTGAAATTTGAATATGAATGTTTCTATGATCGGTAAGAAACAAATGAAATCATTTTTGCAAAAAAGTATAATTATCTTCGTCAACATAATTGATTTATTTATATGAAATTATTAAAATATTGACAACTAGGTACTGAGATTTTGAAAGAATATTAATTATAACACAAAATTATATTTTTTAAATTTTCATGTTTATTTTGTTAAATTAATTGAGAAATCATAACATTGAAAAGTTCTATAAATTATGTCAAATCGTATTTTTCCAAAATTCAAATATTATCATGTTTTCAAAATATATTTCAAATTTAAAAAATTAGAGAAAGAAAACTATCAAGTTTATTCTTGGTATCTAATTTATTTTGCACATATCGATAGATGGCTATATTCTATTTTTAAATTAAATTTGAAATATTTTATTATTATTTTATAAGTTTTATTATATTATTACTCATTTAATATTTATGATGTAAATATGATGTGATGTATCACAATCCTATAATATGTTCTATATATACCATTCTTTTCTTTCTGTTTATTAGTATGGTAGGAGAATAAAGTTGATGAGAACCAACACTGTTAGTACTTGGTGACCCGAATCTACACAACCTTTTTTTTCTATAATCCACTCCATATGCTCTTGGATCCGTATATCTAGTTACCTAAAAAAGGAAGAACACAAATCAGCAATTAAGATCATCACCTTAAGACAACATTCATGCTTAGAAAAGATTTAAGGGGCTTATCAAAGAATGAAACTAGAAATATATATTAGAGGAATCAAATAATATTTGTGAGATGAAATTAAATTATTTTATGTTTTTATCAAAAATTTTATATTGGAGTTTTATGAATTTAGGAATTACTGCCCTATTTTCCCCCTTCCCCACTTTTTTATAATGGCGTCATCTTGGAAAAAAAACTTATCATCATTCCATTCTTTCAATTTCATGTTACCATTTTGAAAAAAATATTAAATTGTTAGATATAAGTTATTTATCACATTTTAAGGAGAAAGGAAACATAAAAAACTTATTTACGATTCCATTATAATTTTTATAAATGAAATAATTTTTTTATTAAAAATATTTATTTATAAGTAAGGAAAATATTTAATTGTTATATTCACCAATTTTCGCAATAATAGCTTGGTTTACCCCAAAGAAAATAGACAGAGGACACAATGGAGAATTTTCGAAAATGCAATCAAGTCTTAAACCGAAAATTGATATAACACTACAACAAATCAGGGCTTTTAGGACACACAACTTACGACGGTTTTTTTGCGCGCCTAACTTACAACGTAAAATTCATTCCGTCGTAATTATTTACGATTAATTACGACGGAAAACAAATTCCGTCGTAAGTTAATTATTTTACTATTAAAACTATCACCAATTGAATAAAAAACTGGAATCAGCCGCGTAGACGAACGCCGTCATCTTTAATTTACGACGATAATTTTAATTTCCGTCGTAAGTTCAATATCTTATTATTATATTACCATTAAATTTTATTACAAAAAGAAAAATAAAAGCTTCTTTGAACGACGACGTCATTTAATTATAACTTACGACAAAATTTCCGTCGTAAGTTGTACAACTAACCGCAATGAATGCCACCTACGAGCATTTGTTAGCCGTTCAAAAGTATAATATTTTAAACAAACTTACGACAGAAATTCGATTCAGTCGTAAAGTAATTCGTGCAGTGTGCAAAATGCTACTGTCTCTTTTGGAACTTCATTCTTTTAACCTTTTTTTCCTAACAAAAACATATCTTCATATTATTCAAAATACATAATGACCTATCAACAATGATTTTAACAATCTTCAATTTGTAGATGTCTTACGATAAATGTAGTGATAAGGCCTTTGATGAGCTACTCCTCTTACCTGGAGATGTGTTTCCGGAAGGGCATAAACTTCCTTTTAATTATTATGGCGTTAAGAAGATGGTCAAGAAGTTGAGCTTGGGATACGAAAAAATACATGCATGTGAGAATGATTGCATGTTGTTCTATGGTGATGATAAAGATTTGGAAAATCGTAAGTAGAGTTAAGCCGATACAAAGATGCAACTAATGGTGGGAGTGATACCATTCCGAGGAAGATCTTAAGATATTTTAGGATCACTCCTCGTCTGCAGCGTTTGTACATGTCTACTCACACAACCCAACATATGAAGTATCACAAGAATAGAATTGTGGCTGGAGGGGTTCTTAGTCACACTGCAGATGGAGAAGAATGGAAAGATTTTGACAAGAACTATCCAGATTTTGCAGCGGATATTCGTAATGTAAGGCTTGGTCTTGCCACTGATGGTTTCCCCCCGTACAGTAATACTACTTCTATTGTATACTCAGTTTGGCCTGTTGTACTACTTGTGTACAACCTTTCACATACCATGTACATGAAGGATCCATACATATGTTTGAGCCAATCCAGAAGAGTATATGTTGACACCCGAGCAGATCTGTCTTTTAGCACATGATGTGGTGGAAGGAGACTCATCACTACCTGAAGACCATCCTATTACGAGAGAAACACATCAAGCCATTGTTAGGGTCGTAGTTGAGGTGCTAAACAATATCTATAAGATGGATGGACCAGGAGCTGCCTAGGTAAAACTTGTCGTTAGCATTTTCTTTTTTTCTAAAATAAAACGGTATATGTTATGCTAATGTTTGTACGTGCTAAATTTGTACCAGATTTTTATTAGTACCACATATTAAACCAAATGGCTAGGCTTATCATAGTATAAAGATTAATATAGAAGCAACATGATTAAATATAAATAATTGATCAAATTTAGTGAATAATTAAATAATGAATGAAATTGACAGTTTAGAGCATGTGCTGATTTTTAATAAGATGGTCCTAAAACCAACAACGCTCCTGCATAACAGACTTTATATGAAAGATTGTAATTAGGCTTACAACTAGCAATTTATTTTATTTGTAATTGTCGATCTTTGAAATTACTATAAGTCTCTATTAGAGTTGTATACTTGTGTGCCGCTGTGTTGCAAGTATAATTAATATACCACGTAGTTCATTCATTTTATGTTTACTTGATTAAAAGAAAAACTTGTGAATAACTTAGTCATGACATTTACCACAAGGAAAGTGGGCTAATTTCCACAGATGATATACATTCAAATTTGGTTGAATTCAAGTGCAAACTCCGATGATAAATTTACAGTTTTGAGCAACATACGAACAGATTAGTCAAATAATTCATATATTGGTTTTTTTATTATGTACCCACATGTCCATTTGATTTTTTTGACTGAGATTGCAGTTCATTTGCTTTTTTTAACTGAGATGCTAGTTCTTGGCCTGTGATATTAGCTAGTTTCTCTCTTGTACACTATCTTGCGCCATCATAATTTTTAATAAGTTTTTGGATAATTTTTAGTGTAAAGAGTTTATTTTTTTGTATGTTTTGAACAACTAATTTTTAGATATTTTTAATTACTTTTTGAATTTAATAACGCTCATGTAGTTCAATTAAATCTGCGACATTTTTAGAGCTGTTTTTTTCCAGATTTTCTGTACTATGCACTTTAGCAGAATTGTTACTCCATAAATGAGATTTTAATTACACTTGTCATATAAATTTGTTAACTTATTTACGTGTACATTGTAGAGGAAGACCATAGCTACAGAAAATGACACTGAGGGTGGTGGGAGCGACAGTGAGAGTACTGAGTCTGAAGATGATCGCGATATGAGTGCTTCGCCTTATGATCATGTCCCCCGTGGCGGTCTGGTTATTAGGGGTTGAATAGATGTTTGTAAGATAATCCAAATTATGTTTGTAAACTGAATTTGGGTTTTTGGATGTTTGTACATATAAGTTTGCGTATGATACTCTAGGCTTTTGCTTGTGAACGAGTATGGATTTACGGTCGTATTAATATTATTTAGGTATTTTGACTTGCAGCGTTAATTATACATGTTGGTAGTGCTTGGTTACATATTTTAAATTAGGGATTGATGTCTGATTGAAAGCCTGGTTTAGAATTTGATTTGGAAGCCAAAAATGGCTGGAAATTAAATGGTAAGAATAAATATTTTTCTGGAAATACAAACTTACGACGACTGTTCATAACATTTTTCGTCTTAATTTAATTTTTCTAAAAATCAAATACGACATTTTTACTGACGGAAGTTAATAGCTTACGACATATAATTTCGTCGTAATAAGGGTTCAAATTTATTACATGTGTGTCCCACTTTATAACATCCGACGATATTTCTGTCGGAAGTTACCAACATATGACGGAATATTACGTCGTAATTTTTTATTATTATTTAACCCCAGAAGTGGGTCCCAGTGTTTCAACTTACGACGCAATGCAAATTTGTGATAAAATTTCGAACTTTCTACTCGAGCAAAAATGACAGAAAAAACTTGTCATAATTGGCTCAATTACGACGGTTTCCGAACAATAAAACCGTCGTAAATGCCCCATTTTGTTGTAGTGTAATGAACAAAATAATAGCCTTCTAAATTCAAGATAGTTAAGGAAATTGTTCAGGAACTACAACAATTCAAGATAGTTAAGGAAATTGTTCAGGAACTACAATCTTTAGGCCAATCTTTTTTAAATTTGGCAAGTAATATTATAGGAAGGCACATCATTTATCATTTAGCACATCATTAAATATGTTCTTATATAAAATAACACCCCAACAACTTTTATAGATGTAGCATGGAGAAAAACATACTATTGGACATTTTCATATATAAAACAATGGATATATACTTCTCATCTTGTCGATGGTTTAAGTCTTGATGGAGACAAATGCGTGCATGAATAATTTCTGTACAAATTAAGGAAGCTAAGAAACATTAATAACATAATATTATTTTCTTTGCATATAAAGAAGATTTAAATGCTTCATGAGAATTCTTTAGGTTTTTATTTTGAAATCGAAAGTAATTAACTCCCTATTGAAAAGACCATTTCCGGGTTTTGTTAGGTCAAGTTATGCGCATAATATCCTTTTTTCCAAGAAATTGAAATCGTATTAATTAATTAAATATTTGCACATACATTAATTAAATCCGAGTGTGCATTATCCACTCATAAAACACAATCCGCTATGGAATGAGTAAGTCTCGCTAAATAGTACATTACTTGATTCAAAAAGTGTTTGTAGGGATGGACATTCACTCCGCCTCGTTCGGGTCGGGATTTAAGGAATTTTTTAGGGGCGAGACGGTGATGAGGGAGAATTTTATGAAGATTTCGGTGATCGGGGGGATCGGGGCGGAGTGATTCCTCGCCCTGATTGTGTATATAAATAATATGTATATATATAATATAAATATATTACTAAATTAATAATTAAAATAAATAAATTTTATAATATTATTTGAATTTAAAATAATCTATAATTTATTGATCAATATTTTATTTTACATTATAATATAATATAATACAATATATTTTTATAACTTAAAATTTGCCGTTTATTTGTATTATATAAAATTTTGATATAATTTGATATTAAAAATATGAGATAATTTCAATATATTTATATGTTATCAATTAGTATTTTAATTTTTTATTAAAAATATAAAATATAAAATTACATTATTATTTTTTAATTAAAAATTTAAATTCCCCGAAAACCTGTGGGGATCCCCGTTCCTTGTTCGGGGCGGGTATCGGGGTTCAGCGCGATTTTTGGGATCGATATGAGAGATTGGGGGCGGGGACACCACTTCCCGACCTCGAAGTGCCCCGTGCCCATTCCTACATGTATGACCACTTGAAATATGTTTTTACCACCACGCTGCTCCACTGTTTTTTATCCAACTCAAGGTTTACCAAGGCTGTCCTGATGCCTATTTCCGTGGTCACTTTTGATAAAATGTTGCCTTGCTTGCATCATTCTATAGACTCAATAAGTCCACTTACATAATCTTGAGCCATTCCAGAAAAACTAAAATAATGAGAAACTGCAAATAGTGTCGTGTCAGTATTTAGTTTAATTGTATTTTCATCTGGTACGCTCTAATGCTACGCACCATCCATCTGTGTCATGAACCCAAGAGATGTGTCAGTGGTTTTATCTTGAGCATTTTTCCATTGATTGAAGAGAGTTTTTGCTGAAGTGACCAACTCTACAGCTTCCAATCCTCGTTGTTTCCATACTTTCCAAGTCGACTAACACAACAATGCTATCGGACTTAAATCATCACCTTAGTACTGTTGAGAAAAAAACCAAAGCAAACCTGAGAACATTCCACGTAAAGGTGTGCACAGTTTGGTTTGACTTGGTTTTTACCGAAAATCATTACCAAACCATGTATGTCGGTTCAGTTTCTAGTTATTAACCGTAATTAAACTGCTCGAAACGGTTATTTTTGGTTCGGTTAACAGTTTGTCGGTTTCATTTTTTTTTGTTTTTATTTTTTTCAAATTTATTTGTTTAATACAATGCTGAAAAAATTATAAGTGCCATTTTACCTTTTGAGATTTCATTTAAAAACAAAAATGAATATTAGTAATTATTGCGTAGCCGGTTAACCCCATCTTTGCTGGTATACAAGTGCTACTATATTATTACATAGATAATTACCATTGTAAAAGTAACCTCCCAGAAGATTCACAATTGATAGATCCATATTTAGCATCTTTTTATTACCTATTTTATTTCTGTTTTCGTAATTTCATTAATAAAAAAATTATCTTATTTTGTTTTGTAAAAAAATTAATAAAATCAGAATTTGAGATGGAAAAGGTGCAAATAAGGAAGGAGGTTGACTATTCTTGAAGTCAAAGGAATGGGAGGAAATATCAAATACATGTTGGAGAAGAAAAATGAAAAGAAGGAAATATATACTACACCATAAACAACCTATTGTAACACCTAAAAAAGGGTGAATAAAGGCCAAAAAACATTGTTGAAAATGAAGAAAATGGCTATGATAACACTTTTTCAAAAAATAGGACCGTAACTAATATCAGCCCCAACATAGGGGTCTATAGTAACACTTTTTCAATTTTTGGTAACACCAGAAAATGTGAAATCATAGGACATCTATGACTATACTTTTGTTATTTTGGTAACATTAAAATTGTTGTAACTATAGACCTATGGTAACACCATTATGGTATTTGTTACATCTTATTTGGTGTTACCATAACACTAAATTTTGAAAAACAAATTTATCAATAGCTACAACTTGTTATCTATAGTAACACTTTTATATAAACCTTTTATACCTTTACCTACACTTTTAAATCTTTACCAATATTTTTTTTGATATTTACCAACAGAGAATCTGTATAATTTATATCAATAGCTACAGTTTACAGGACTCATTGCTAACACTTTATGAAAAAAAGGGCAATATAATGCTTGAAAATAGAACTTCCCCATTTCAAAGTTTAACAAACATTCATCATCAAAAACAATCCAACCACCAAAATAACCAGATAAGTACTATCAACCACCAACCAGTTCCAAGCCTACCCATTATACCAAAACAAGTACTAGAAACTAAAACTAACTTAGCTAGCTAGGTACCACATCAAGATCATGAAAATTACTGGCTAGGTACAATACAACTTTATGGTGACAACATTATCACTTTTAACATTCTTTCTTCTCTTATGCTGCTCACATAGGTTCTTTATCCTTCTCTTTCACTAATGCTTTTTAGGTATCTTCTTTTTTGAAGAGGTTTCCTTCTTCTTTACACTGAAAGAATTATTATGTGAAAAATTATTAAACTAGGCTTGTAATCGAGACTTGTCGTGTTTCACAAAACTCAATCTATGAAAACTCAAGCCATAGATGATTTTTGAATTTAGCCCATTTTGATTGGTGTGATTTTTGTGTAAGCAGAGGATACACCATTTTTAAAAAACGAGCCAATCAAAATGAGCTAAACTTATGAAATTTAGAGAAAAATCGATTTATCAGATGTACAAGGTTACACTGTTTGATATATAACTTACTTTTCGAGCTTCTGCCACCTTCATTAGACGTTCATTTATATTGTTTTCCACCATGGTTTCTTTTCACATGTTACAAACAACAGATCAGATATTAATACTATGTACAAGAAGTTCATGTTTAGAATAAAATAGAGAGAAATCTATAGGAATCGAAGTAATATGAGCTAGTCAATATATTTGACAAATAGACAATTGCAAAGTTAAAGAAATTTAAAAGCAAAATAGACTAACAAAGCATACTAATTGTATGAGGCTGTTGTTTTCGGAAAATTATTTGTCAATGCAGGATTTTTCCTCCTCTATTGTGTTATACCATGCACGAAAAAAAGTAAACTGATATTACATGTTCACAAAGACTTGCAAAATCAAAGCACATAGAATTTGTAAAAAACCCTAGATTCACTCAACTATGCAGTACCAACTTCAAAAAAGAAGGCAATTTTGTGATATACACGAGTATGTTAACAAACTCAAAATGATTACGTTTCTAAAATAATGTAAAGAAATGAGAAGAAATTGATGTATTAAACTTGAAACAAAAAATTATCAAGTGTGTGTTATGCATGAGATTGATGCTATGTGTGAGTGTATATCAGTGCGTGCTGTAGGTTGTAAAGAACCGGTGATAAATATTTTTGCTTTAGAGTGAGAACTTGAGGTTATTTAACTAACAGTGAATGTATAAATGGGAAGTATAGATGGTATAATTTTGAGAGTATAGTATAGATCATGAAGTGCAGATGATCAGAGTATTTAAAGGTTTAAATTATTTGTTTTAATTATTGCGCCAAAATTGGCTAATTAATTAAAAATTGGTATACTTACGGGGCCGAGTTTTTTCTTGGCTTTGGCATTGGAGCTGCTGCATTAATTGATAATGGGGTTGGGTTGAACTTGGAGCTAAGTTCTGAGAATAGACTCGAGGCTGTCCTCCTACAAGCGGTGCATGCTGATGCAACTTCTGCATAGATTGTACATACTGCTCATAAAATTCTTGTAACTGTTGTAGAGATCACTGCTCTACAGTTGGCCAAGTAGCTGAAGTGCTGGCATTATCTGCAGATGGAGGGGCAGTTGCAGCCTGAGATACTATTGCCTGCGAGGCTTGGGCTACGAATTGTGAACTGTTCTGAGCTCGTGGACTCAAAAATGTAGTTGGACAATAAATAAGAAATATTATCAATGTAAGAGATTAGGGACTTGCACTAGAAATTGAACATCACATGTAGACATTTGTACACTCACAACACAAGTTTGAGCATGCTCACGTACTTAACAATGTACAAGCCTCTGTTACATACCATGAGAGAATTTCTGAAGGAGCATCCAGAACAATGTGACTTGCATTAAGAAAAAGGGCCCTGCCATGAGCATCCACTCATGTGATATGAGCACCGCACTAGTGTTCAGTCTAGTCTTTCAGCCAAAGCTTTGTCGGATACAACTAGTGGCTGCAATAATTAGGTAAGTGAAGAAATTAAGATCGCCAAAATCATTTCATACACTAAATTGAATACCTATAATATATTAAAGTCATAACCTTAGAGTCTTGTACTGTCACCAAGTATCCATGACAGGGGCAGACCTTGGTAGTTAAAACAACGTCAACAAAACAGATTCTGCAGTATAAATGAGTGCAATATGATTGAAGTGCTTCATTCGGGTAGACAAGTTTGTCACAAACTTGACAAAGGTACTCGCCACCTAGAGAGTGTATGATATGACAAAGGTTCTCATATACAGTCATTCCATCCCAATAACTGGACTTCTTTTTCAGGGAGGCTGCTTATCTCATTCCAATAGTAGTCATAACTGCCATAAGTAGTGTCACTATAATATTTCAACTTTAAAATACAAATATATTGTCAATATAACTGTGTCTCACTAGGTACAACCCATTTAAAAAGTCCTAAATTGATAGAACACAATTGCACTCCTTCCTTTATACATAAACTCCGGCACTTATTTAAGTAAGGTGACTGGTACTCAATCCAGGTTGACAGCTCCCAGGTCTCTGGCTGTAATAATAGTTAATTTTTAGAGTAATTAATACTTAATATGTAGAATTTCCATTTTTCGCTGTACTAAACAAAAAATTAACAAATCAGCATCCCAATAATCTAATTCCAGTGAATTGCACGTGTAAAACCTGTACACGTAATTGACTAGAAAACTAGTTAGTAATATCAAGAACAAAATTTTAACCTAATTTACATAATCAAAAATACCAAAATGAGCACACCTTTGCAGATGCACCGGAACATATCAACAAGTAATTAAATAGGGCCTGGAATCAACAATGAGCAATTGAGGCTTATTCATATTATTTAAATTGGGGGTATTACTACCTTAATACTCGTACAAGAGCACCATATCAAAATCGATGCATAACATCCTTAATTTTAAATTAAATATCATGAATACATAACAAATTATGTACATTTTACTAATGAAAATATGACTCAGTGAATCGATTTTTAAATTACCTTCAGTTTCAAACAAAGAGAAGCCCAGAAGTATTGAATCTTAAAATCAATCAGTAGTGAATTGAAACTAGCTTACAGGCCCAAATCATCAAGCCTATTTGATAAACCCACTAGCTAAATCCTCAATTCAGAAACCCTAATTAAAGATTAAGATCCGCTTACAGACCCAAATAATTGATGATGATGACAAGATTGAAGACTCAACTCGACTGAAGAGGGAATACCCGATTGAAGACTGTAACCCGATTGAAGACCCATGGAAAAGAGAATGATAGAAAACCCAATGATTAAAAACACCCGCTTCCGATTGATGATGAAGATGAACTTCCAATGATGAGAGAATTAGACCTAATTAAAGAGAGTGAAATGTGAAGAGAGTGAGTAGAGTGAATGTGATAGACGAGTGAAATCTGAGAGGAGAGGGTGAAATGACAAATTTAATATTTTGAATAAATTTTAATCCCTATACTCATATATTTGGAAATAATTTGGATTTCCGCCCCATGATTTTAATTCCACGGCCTGAAATTTTGGTCATTGGTTACATCTTTCCTAACATTAATTATGGTGTGTAACCGTAAATACCCCATTTTCTCTATAATTACAGTAAATGACACCAATCATTATAATAAAATAAAGTATAACTATAAATAGTCAAAAATAATTTGAAGCCACCTATGGTCACAATTTAGCTGTTACACTGAAACAAAATATTATAATAGGCCTTATATAGTGTAGTGATATCCTAAGCAGGATTTGCTATTTCAAGACCCAAACCTTCATATTTTTCCTATATATAGGCAGGTGCTCAAATGAGAACCTCTATTTTGGTAAGATATGAGATCTAATCTTGACCCTTAATTTTTATTAATCTTTTATAATCTAAACCACACATTTTCATCTCTCTCGGTTTCTCTCACCTGCCAAACAATTGTCTCATACGCTTGTTATATACATACATAGATATACACTGCCTCTCTACTCCTCAACCAGCCCACCTACCCCCACTCATCACCGCCGCCGCCGTCACCAAGGAGACCGCTCCACCGTCTCCCGTCACACCTCCTAATCTCCATCATCTTCTTTCGATTTCACCGCTGCTGTCATTCATTACGGTTGTGTCACCCAAATTCCAGCGACATCTCAACTGGCGCCACACTACCATCATCACGAATCCAGTCACAAATCATTGAAAGACCGTAAAAAAAACTAATCGACGACGATGATTAACGAATAGATAAATATCGTCAATGAAATGTGGTTACGATTGGCATAGAAAATGATTGATGCTTACATATCTAGTTTAATTATAATTTATGATCTAGTGTAATTATAATTTATTCTAGTGATTTTTATTCGAATCTGGATGATTTAATTTAAATATTTGGTATTTTATGGTGAATTCTGGTGGTTATACCATAATGGTGGGTCTGTTGGTGAATGAAGTTGATGAACGTAGTTGGTCGACAGATCTGGTGGGTAGACACAGTGGTCGGTTCTGGTGATTTTTTTTCTCTGGTGGTGATTTTCTGTTTTGCAGGTGGTCGAATGCGGTGATTTTTGATTTTCCGGTGGTGATTTTATGTTTGACGGTGGTGATTTTCTGTTGGTGGCCGGAGGTGGTGGTTGCCGGAGGTGGTGGTGATAAGTAGAAAGATTATGATGGAGGAGATTATGGTTGTTGATGATGGCGGGATTTAAAATAAGTGGTCCAGATTAAAAGTAGGTTTAAATTTGTGTGGTCGAGATTAAATCTCGTATCTCATCGTAAAAAAGTTCTCATTGGAGCAAGACCATATATATATATATATCCCTTCTTGTATTTTACACACCCAACACCTAGAACATCAATTTAGAGTTAGAATTTTGTTAGTTTTTATTTTGCTTATCTTTTTATCATGTGTAGCTAAATTTGTTCCCTATGATGAAGATAATTTAATTGCTTTGATATCTTCTCGTTCCCATTATTTGATTCTCATAGATTTTTCTTAGTGCTTAATTGTTCAATTGATAAAGTGATTTTGATATATTATTGTTACCGGATTTATTTTCAGAGCCTATACTTCCTCCATGAAATTTTGATGGGTCATTGTTAGATAACAAGTTTCATAGTATATGCTTGTCTCGTTAATTGATATACATTATTTTTGTGAAGAAAAGATAATGACTTTAGGGATTGTTGATGTTAATTGTGATTGATTAATGGATTCAAATTCCGAGGTTTTCCATAATATTTGATTTATTTGCTAATTAAGTTAATTGGAACTCCTCCCAAATCTTATTGTCTAGTTTACCTGATTTAAATTGTTAGGATTTTGAAAATTTATAGTCTCTGTGGATCAATATGTGATTGCTACAACTAAACACCGTGGACTTGCAGTTATTATATTTTTTACAAATCAACAATCATGGACTAATCTAGCACCGAAATGAAATTCTACTAATTTAGAGCAACTAAAACAAAACTTTAATAGACCACATACATGATGTTTATTGTGGGATATATATTACTATTAGTACTACTGCAGCTCTGCAAATGCCTTAATAGTATTAGCATTTTTAAACCAAAGATTCATGGTCTATACACTATGAACTATGATATCCAGAACTTTTTTCAAATTCTAATATAACAGTGGTATAAGTTTGATATACTCATATATAAAATAAATAAATACATGTATAATGTATTTTAATAATTTTAAAATTAATATAAGCGGTTTGGTTTTTCGGTTCGGGTACAGGGGTAAAACCGTAATGGTATCAAACCGTTCCATCGGTTCGGCTCAGTTACAATTTTTTTTGATTTTTGTGAGTTTCGATTTTATTCATTTTGGGTTTTCAGTTTTTTGATTCGGTTTCAGTTTTTTGATTTTTTTGCTTACCCCTAATTCCACAATTCTACACTATTTATCACTTTCCTTAAAATATTATAGTTGTCCCCATATATCTAGTACTTCCTTTTATATGGGTATCTATCAATACACCAAAATAATGCATTTATTTAATATTAAGAATATAACTTTATATATGAAAGATGTACGGTAAGTGAATCATACTAAGGGAGAAAAATATTTTTAAGAGTATATCAGACGTTAAGTGAACTACTTGCAACTTAAAGTTTTCTACAAACATATATGGCTATATGCTCATGTTCTAGACACCTTTATCAATTTCCTACTCCTTAAAACGATAATGGAGTATTAGATATATATGATTATATACACAAACAAGTTAGTAGCAGATCCCTGGGTTTTTTTATTAATCAAATCTAATAATATTTGATTTTAATATGTGGGAAAAAACTAGAAAGATGCATTTCCTATTTCCATTTATGCTCAAATTAGGTAATTTGCCCGTGGTAAAAGAACATGACCGACCAATAGACTACTAATATAAATAATGGAGAAATGTCCCGGGAATATCTTTCGTATCCATGATCGCAATGAAGAATTAATCATAAATTTTCTCGGTCCAAAAGCTTTCATGTTAACGGGATATCAAGAAAGTCCATTTGAAAAGTCCCCATTGATATAAGCTAACACTTATATTCTCAATAGAGTTGTTGTTACGTGTTTAGATTAAGATACCGTTAAACACCAAATAAGAATGCATATAATTGTTTTTCAAGATAAGAGATGTACAAGAACTAAGCACTTAAAATCTCAACAAGAACTATAAATAAAACATGATCATGTCGCATCAAATCTAATTTGAGCATATAACATCTTTCTATAGTAAGTACAATACTGGAATAAGGCTAGGCTACATGGTGAAAGGGAAACTTTGAATTCTCTGTCAAGTTTGAAATAGATAAAAAAGATTGTGAAGTCACAAGTTATGGTTGTATAAATTGTGTCATGCCCACCAGGCCAGGACCATATCTTCTTTATCATATAACTTGCTTACCAAGAAGGATGTGGTTATTTAATACTAAGAATATTTCTTCAGATAAAGAAGAACTTTTTTTTTACCATATATAAACATATATTCAGCAAGTCAATCATAAAAAGAGAAGTATATGTTACGAGTTTATCACATATTTAGTGGTTTTTACAAAAAAATTATAATTTTGGGTGTTATAGTCGTTTAATATTGTACGAGAGCTAAGGAATTTTAATTGTACATACTTATATTTTGGATACCTTTATCTATTTCTTATTCTTAGACACTTAGTAGAATCTAAGGAATTTTACATCAAAATATGGACCAAAACTAGAAAGATACATTTAACTTCGATCCCATTTCTATTTGTGATAAAACTTGGCAATATGCTGGTGATAGAAAACATGACATGAAATACTAATCAATCACAATGGAGGAATGTATCATTTCACCACTAATTTGCTTCAAGCCATCCTTGACAAAATATAAAACATTCCACAACCTTATATATAATTTCTACCACACTGATCATCAACATAAAAAAACGCATTTCAAAATAAACATTGGTTTATACATCATGTTATTGGTGCAAACTTATAACTTTATTCATCACAATTCTCATTATATAAAGATTTATATAGACAAACTTACTTGACTAGTATCACATGAATAACCTAATCAATTATTAATATTTCTACATTAATAAATCAGCATTAAAATAAAATTATCTTATCAATATTTTACTTACAATTCTGAATCATAATTCCAACAATACATAAAAAACCACATCACAAACCAAAACCACTGTTAACCTTATTTTTGTCGCAACCTTTTCAGCTTTTTTCACCTTTTTTCACCGGAGACTTGTTGGACTTAGGCTGCTTTGTCACTGGATGGTTTCTTCACATGAGAGACTCCGATTTCTTTGCAGGCTTAAAAGCAGCAATACCAGTTTTCTTCACCTACTCCACTTTCTTCTTAGCAATTAGGATCTTAGAAACCTTTAGCTTTTTATTAATAGCGTCCGATAACTTGTACGAAGCCTGAACCTTGAAGAGCTTTCCTTTTGTAGCAGATTACTTCAATTCCTAGTATCTTACTGATATTCGTTGGCGAAGTGCCATCCGCTTCTCCTCAATATATTTACTAATTGCGTAAGGGCTTGAATCTCCTTTCTCCTTTAATGCCAGCAAAGCGTCATTGATCATTTCAACATTTCAAACCAAAATTCAGTTAGTAAATCATTAAATAAAACATATATAATTTCAACCAAATTATGATTTTAAACTTAATTTTACATATACAATCATAAAAAAATTACGGACCCACAATCGAATAGATACCGAACCCAACAACTCACCACAGTCTAGTCCAAAAAAGCTAGCAATCAATCTAGTATACATTAGCTATTGCTATGTTTTGTTGTAGAAATCGATAGACTATAATATAGTATATACTAGGGTGAAGTACAAGAATAACCAATTTCTATATAAAATAAAAAAAGAATTATTGGTGCAGAATTTTGGTTAATTTTATCCTTTATGATACCCAACCGACACTATACATGAGATACCCAACTATTAATGGAATATCCCTTATATGAAATATCCAACTACCAGTAAAGTATCTTATATATTTTTGGATACCCAATTGTCAGTGAAGTATTCAATCGGCTAAAATTGGCCATTTTTTACGGAATGTTTATTTTGATTAATTTAAAAAAATGGTTATTTCTGTCATTTTTTCTACATACTACCTTGGTTGAAACTGAAAAAAATAATATAATAGGATAAACACTACTCCTCCACTATTATCATAGATATATACATCTTGTGCTTTACATGATAATAAAATGATCTCTTATAAAAGCATAAATAGTTTGTATTAGTTTGGTAATACGATATAAGTAGAAACTTGCTAACCTCCCAACCACTTTAGTGTTGAAAAAGTATGACTTTGAGGTTATATTTTATTATAAAAGTTGTAATTATAATATATTTAATACTTATAAAATCGTAATACTTATACGAGGCCTTCACCTTGATCAGCTTTCCTTTTGCAGCAGAGTTCTTCAATTGCTGACCAAGAATCTTTCGAAAATTAGCTGGCAATGAAGACTTCTGCTTCTCCTGGATGTATTTACCGATAGCATAAGGACTCGAGCCTCCTTTCTCTTTCAATGCTAATAGAGCGTCCTTGATCATCTGCAATTCAACATTTCAAACCAAAATTCAATTGATAAATCATCAAATTAAAAACATTAAAAACAAATTGATATCATAATAGAGAGAGAGAGAGAGATGTCCGTTGTACCACAAAATGAGGACGAGAAACATTTTTGGCAGATTTGGGCTTGCTGGTCGGAGCTTTCTTCCCCTTTGCCGTCGGTTAACAGATCTCGAGCTTAGCTAAAATTGAAAGGAAATGATATGACTGATATCATATGCCGTAAAAAGCTCAATTATGAACTAATATGATTGATTGTGCTATTTTCATCTGGTATTTATAGTCCTAGAGGAATAATATCTTGAATTCTGATTGCTCAGTTAGAGGTCACACGGATCGCTAACTTTTGTTATGAAAATTGTGAGGACGTGGATAAATTTTAGATCGTTGATTGGAATTTTGAAGCCTGATGGTTATCAGAGATGGTTATCCTCGCAAGTGTGTATATTTATTTGGATTTTTCTTTGAAATTTTTATATTTTGAAATTTGAATATGAATGTTTCTATGATCGGTAAGAAACAAATGAAATCATTTTTGCAAAAAAGTATAATTATCTTCGTCAACATAATTGATTTATTTATATGAAATTATTAAAATATTGACAACTAGGTACTGAGATTTTGAAAGAATATTAATTATAACACAAAATTATATTTTTTAAATTTTCATGTTTATTTTGTTAAATTAATTGAGAAATCATAACATTGAAAAGTTCTATAAATTATGTCAAATCGTATTTTTCCAAAATTCAAATATTATCATGTTTTCAAAATATATTTCAAATTTAAAAAATTAGAGAAAGAAAACTATCAAGTTTATTCTTGGTATCTAATTTATTTTGCACATATCGATAGATGGCTATATTCTATTTTTAAATTAAATTTGAAATATTTTATTATTATTTTATAAGTTTTATTATATTATTACTCATTTAATATTTATGATGTAAATATGATGTGATGTATCACAATCCTATAATATGTTCTATATATACCATTCTTTTCTTTCTGTTTATTAGTATGGTAGGAGAATAAAGTTGATGAGAACCAACACTGTTAGTACTTGGTGACCCGAATCTACACAACCTTTTTTTTTCTATAATCCACTCCATATGCTCTTGGATCCGTATATCTAGTTACCTAAAAAAGGAAGAACACAAATCAGCAATTAAGATCATCACCTTAAGACAACATTCATGCTTAGAAAAGATTTAAGGGGCTTATCAAAGAATGAAACTAGAAATATATATTAGAGGAATCAAATAATATTTGTGAGATGAAATTAAATTATTTTATGTTTTTATCAAAAATTTTATATTGGAGTTTTATGAATTTAGGAATTACTGCCCTATTTTCCCCCTTCCCCACTTTTTTATAATGGCGTCATCTTGGAAAAAAAACTTATCATCATTCCATTCTTTCAATTTCATGTTACCATTTTGAAAAAAATATTAAATTGTTAGATATAAGTTATTTATCACATTTTAAGGAGAAAGGAAACATAAAAAACTTATTTACGATTCCATTATAATTTTTATAAATGAAATAATTTTTTTATTAAAAATATTTATTTATAAGTAAGGAAAATATTTAATTGTTATATTCACCAATTTTCGCAATAATAGCTTGGTTTACCCCAAAGAAAATAGACAGAGGACACAATGGAGAATTTTCGAAAATGCAATCAAGTCTTAAACCGAAAATTGATATAACACTACAACAAATCAGGGCTTTTAGGACACACAACTTACGACGGTTTTTTTGCGCGCCTAACTTACAACGTAAAATTCATTCCGTCGTAATTATTTACGATTAATTACGACGGAAAACAAATTCCGTCGTAAGTTAATTATTTTACTATTAAAACTATCACCAATTGAATAAAAAACTGGAATCAGCCGCGTAGACGAACGCCGTCATCTTTAATTTACGACGATAATTTTAATTTCCGTCGTAAGTTCAATATCTTATTATTATATTACCATTAAATTTTATTACAAAAAGAAAAATAAAAGCTTCTTTGAACGACGACGTCATTTAATTATAACTTACGACAAAATTTCCGTCGTAAGTTGTACAACTAACCGCAATGAATGCCACCTACGAGCATTTGTTAGCCGTTCAAAAGTATAATATTTTAAACAAACTTACGACAGAAATTCGATTCAGTCGTAAAGTAATTCGTGCAGTGTGCAAAATGCTACTGTCTCTTTTGGAACTTCATTCTTTTAACCTTTTTTTCCTAACAAAAACATATCTTCATATTATTCAAAATACATAATGACCTATCAACAATGATTTTAACAATTTTCAATTTGTAGATGTCTTACGATAAATGTAGTGATAAGGCCTTTGATGAGCTACTCCTCTTACCTGGAGATGTGTTTCCGGAAGGGCATAAACTTCCTTTTAATTATTATGGCGTTAAGAAGATGGTCAAGAAGTTGAGCTTGGGATACGAAAAAATACATGCATGTGAGAATGATTGCATGTTGTTCTATGGTGATGATAAAGATTTGGAAAATCGTAAGTAGAGTTAAGCCGATACAAAGATGCAACTAATGGTGGGAGTGATACCATTCCGAGGAAGATCTTAAGATATTTTAGGATCACTCCTCGTCTGCAGCGTTTGTACATGTCTACTCACACAACCCAACATATGAAGTATCACAAGAATAGAATTGTGGCTGGAGGGGTTCTTAGTCACACTGCAGATGGAGAAGAATGGAAAGATTTTGACAAGAACTATCCAGATTTTGCAGCGGATATTCGTAATGTAAGGCTTGGTCTTGCCACTGATGGTTTCCCCCCGTACAGTAATACTACTTCTATTGTATACTCAGTTTGGCCTGTTGTACTACTTGTGTACAACCTTTCACATACCATGTACATGAAGGATCCATACATATGTTTGAGCCAATCCAGAAGAGTATATGTTGACACCCGAGCAGATCTGTCTTTTAGCACATGATGTGGTGGAAGGAGACTCATCACTACCTGAAGACCATCCTATTACGAGAGAAACACATCAAGCCATTGTTAGGGTCGTAGTTGAGGTGCTAAACAATATCTATAAGATGGATGGACCAGGAGCTGCCTAGGTAAAACTTGTCGTTAGCATTTTCTTTTTTTCTAAATAAAACGGTATATGTTATGCTAATGTTTGTACGTTCTAAATTTGTACCAGATTTTTATTAGTACCACATATTAAACCAAATGGCTAGGCTTATCATAGTATAAAGATTAATATAGAAGCAACATGATTAAATATAAATAATTGATCAAATTTAGTGAATAATTAAATAATGAATGAAATTGACAGTTTAGAGCATGTGCTGATTTTTAATAAGATGGTCCTAAAACCAACAACGCTCCTGCATAACAGACTTTATATGAAAGATTGTAATTAGGCTTACAACTAGCAATTTATTTTATTTGTAATTGTCGATCTTTGAAATTACTATAAGTCTCTATTAGAGTTGTATACTTGTGTGCCGCTGTGTTGCAAGTATAATTAATATACCACGTAGTTCATTCATTTTATGTTTACTTGATTAAAAGAAAAACTTGTGAATAACTTAGTCATGACATTTACCACAAGGAAAGTGGGCTAATTTCCACAGATGATATACATTCAAATTTGGTTGAATTCAAGTGCAAACTCCGATGATAAATTTACAGTTTTGAGCAACATACGAACAGATTAGTCAAATAATTCATATATTGGTTTTTTTATTATGTACCCACATGTCCATTTGATTTTTTTGACTGAGATTGCAGTTCATTTGCTTTTTTTAACTGAGATGCTAGTTCTTGGCCTGTGATATTAGCTAGTTTCTCTCTTGTACACTATCTTGCGCCATCATAATTTTTAATAAGTTTTTGGATAATTTTTAGTGTAAAGAGTTTATTTTTTTGTATGTTTTGAACAACTAATTTTTAGATATTTTTAATTACTTTTTGAATTTATAACGCTCATGTAGTTCAATTAAATCTGCGACATTTTTAGAGCTGTTTTTTTCCAGATTTTCTGTACTATGCACTTGAGCAGAATTGTTACTCCATAAATGAGATTTTAATTACACTTGTCATATAAATTTGTTAACTTATTTACGTGTACATTGTAGAGGAAGACCATAGCTACAGAAAATGACACTGAGGGTGGTGGGAGCGACAGTGAGAGTACTGAGTCTGAAGATGATCGCGATATGAGTGCTTCGCCTTATGATCATGTCCCCCGTGGCGGTCTGGTTATTAGGGGTTGAATAGATGTTTGTAAGATAATCCAAATTATGTTTGTAAACTGAATTTGGGTTTTTGGATGTTTGTACATATAAGTTTGCGTATGATACTCTAGGCTTTTGCTTGTGAACGAGTATGGATTTACGGTCGTATTAATATTATTTAGGTATTTTGACTTGCAGTGTTAATTATACATGTTGGTAGTGCTTGGTTACATATTTTAAATTAGGGATTGATGTCTGATTGAAAGCCTGGTTTAGAATTTGATTTGGAAGCCAAAAATGGCTGGAAATTAAATGGTAAGAATAAATATTTTTCTGGAAATACAAACTTACGACGACTGTTCATAACATTTTTCGTCTTAATTTAATTTTTCTAAAAATCAAATACGACATTTTTACTGACGGAAGTTAATAGCTTACGACATATAATTTCGTCGTAATAAGGGTTCAAATTTATTACATGTGTGTCCCACTTTATAACATCCGACGATATTTCTGTCGGAAGTTACCAACATATGACGGAATATTACGTCGTAATTTTTTATTATTATTTAACCCCAGAAGTGGGTCCCAGTGTTTCAACTTACGACGCAATGCAAATTTGTGATAAAATTTCGAACTTTCTACTCGAGCAAAAATGACAGAAAAAACTTGTCATAATTGGCTCAATTACGACGGTTTCCGAACAATAAAACCGTCGTAAATGCCCCATTTTGTTGTAGTGTAATGAACAAAATAATAGCCTTCTAAATTCAAGATAGTTAAGGAAATTGTTCAGGAACTACAACAATTCAAGATAGTTAAGGAAATTGTTCAGGAACTACAATCTTTAGGCCAATCTTTTTTAAATTTGGCAAGTAATATTATAGGAAGGCACATCATTTATCATTTAGCACATCATTAAATATGTTCTTATATAAAATAACACCCCAACAACTTTTATAGATGTAGCATGGAGAAAAACATACTATTGGACATTTTCATATATAAAACAATGGATATATACTTCTCATCTTGTCGATGGTTTAAGTCTTGATGGAGACAAATGCGTGCATGAATAATTTCTGTACAAATTAAGGAAGCTAAGAAACATTAATAACATAATATTATTTTCTTTGCATATAAAGAAGATTTAAATGCTTCATGAGAATTCTTTAGGTTTTTATTTTGAAATCGAAAGTAATTAACTCCCTATTGAAAAGACCATTTCCGGGTTTTGTTAGGTCAAGTTATGCGCATAATATCCTTTTTTCCAAGAAATTGAAATCGTATTAATTAATTAAATATTTGCACATACATTAATTAAATCCGAGTGTGCATTATCCACTCATAAAACACAATCCGCTATGGAATGAGTAAGTCTCGCTAAATAGTACATTACTTGATTCAAAAAGTGTTTGTAGGGATGGACATTCACTCCGCCTCGTTCGGGTCGGGATTTAAGGAATTTTTTAGGGGCGAGACGGTGATGAGGGAGAATTTTATGAAGATTTCGGTGATCGGGGGGATCGGGGCGGAGTGATTCCTCGCCCTGATTGTGTATATAAATAATATGTATATATATAATATAAATATATTACTAAATTAATAATTAAAATAAATAAATTTTATAATATTATTTGAATTTAAAATAATCTATAATTTATTGATCAATATTTTATTTTACATTATAATATAATATAATACAATATATTTTTATAACTTAAAATTTGCCGTTTATTTGTATTATATAAAATTTTGATATAATTTGATATTAAAAATATGAGATAATTTCAATATATTTATATGTTATCAATTAGTATTTTAATTTTTTTATTAAAAATATAAAATATAAAATTACATTATTATTTTTTAATTAAAAATTTAAATTCCCCGAAAACCTGTGGGGATCCCCGTTCCTTGTTCGGGGCGGGTATCGGGGTTCAGCGCGATTTTTGGGATCGATATGAGAGATTGGGGGCGGGGACACCACTTCCCGACCTCGAAGTGCCCCGTGCCCATTCCTACATGTATGACCACTTGAAATATGTTTTTACCACCACGCTGCTCCACTGTTTTTTATCCAACTCAAGGTTTACCAAGGCTGTCCTGATGCCTATTTCCGTGGTCACTTTTGATAAAATGTTGCCTTGCTTGCATCATTCTATAGACTCAATAAGTCCACTTACATAATCTTGAGCCATTCCAGAAAAACTAAAATAATGAGAAACTGCAAATAGTGTCGTGTCAGTATTTAGTTTAATTGTATTTTCATCTGGTACGCTCTAATGCTACGCACCATCCATCTGTGTCATGAACCCAAGAGATGTGTCAGTGGTTTTATCTTGAGCATTTTTCCATTGATTGAAGAGAGTTTTTGCTGAAGTGACCAACTCTACAGCTTCCAATCCTCGTTGTTTCCATACTTTCCAAGTCGACTAACACAACAATGCTATCGGACTTAAATCATCACCTTAGTACTGTTGAGAAAAAAACCAAAGCAAACCTGAGAACATTCCACGTAAAGGTGTGCACAGTTTGGTTTGACTTGGTTTTTACCGAAAATCATTACCAAACCATGTATGTCGGTTCAGTTTCTAGTTATTAACCGTAATTAAACTGCTCGAAACGGTTATTTTTGGTTCGGTTAACAGTTTGTCGGTTTCATTTTTTTTTGTTTTTATTTTTTTCAAATTTATTTGTTTAATACAATGCTGAAAAAATTATAAGTGCCATTTTACCTTTTGAGATTTCATTTAAAAACAAAAATGAATATTAGTAATTATTGCGTAGCCGGTTAACCCCATCTTTGCTGGTATACAAGTGCTACTATATTATTACATAGATAATTACCATTGTAAAAGTAACCTCCCAGAAGATTCACAATTGATAGATCCATATTTAGCATCTTTTTATTACCTATTTTATTTCTGTTTTCGTAATTTCATTAATAAAAAAATTATCTTATTTTGTTTTGTAAAAAAATTAATAAAATCAGAATTTGAGATGGAAAAGGTGCAAATAAGGAAGGAGGTTGACTATTCTTGAAGTCAAAGGAATGGGAGGAAATATCAAATACATGTTGGAGAAGAAAAATGAAAAGAAGGAAATATATACTACACCATAAACAACCTATTGTAACACCTAAAAAAGGGTGAATAAAGGCCAAAAAACATTGTTGAAAATGAAGAAAATGGCTATGATAACACTTTTTCAAAAAATAGGACCGTAACTAATATCAGCCCCAACATAGGGGTCTATAGTAACACTTTTTCAATTTTTGGTAACACCAGAAAATGTGAAATCATAGGACATCTATGACTATACTTTTGTTATTTTGGTAACATTAAAATTGTTGTAACTATAGACCTATGGTAACACCATTATGGTATTTGTTACATCTTATTTGGTGTTACCATAACACTAAATTTTGAAAAACAAATTTATCAATAGCTACAACTTGTTATCTATAGTAACACTTTTATATAAACCTTTTATACCTTTACCTACACTTTTAAATCTTTACCAATATTTTTTTTGATATTTACCAACAGAGAATCTGTATAATTTATATCAATAGCTACAGTTTACAGGACTCATTGCTAACACTTTATGAAAAAAAGGGCAATATAATGCTTGAAAATAGAACTTCCCCATTTCAAAGTTTAACAAACATTCATCATCAAAAACAATCCAACCACCAAAATAACCAGATAAGTACTATCAACCACCAACCAGTTCCAAGCCTACCCATTATACCAAAACAAGTACTAGAAACTAAAACTAACTTAGCTAGCTAGGTACCACATCAAGATCATGAAAATTACTGGCTAGGTACAATACAACTTTATGGTGACAACATTATCACTTTTAACATTCTTTCTTCTCTTATGCTGCTCACATAGGTTCTTTATCCTTCTCTTTCACTAATGCTTTTTAGGTATCTTCTTTTTGAAGAGGTTTCCTTCTTCTTTACACTGAAAGAATTATTATGTGAAAAATTATTAAACTAGGCTTGTAATCGAGACTTGTCGTGTTTCACAAAACTCAATCTATGAAAACTCAAGCCATAGATGATTTTTGAATTTAGTCCATTTTGATTGGTGTGATTTTTGTGTAAGCAGAGGATACACCATTTTTAAAAAACGAGCCAATCAAAATGAGCTAAACTTATGAAATTTAGAGAAAAATCGATTTATCAGATGTACAAGGTTACACTGTTTGATATATAACTTACTTTTCGAGCTTCTGCCACCTTCATTAGACGTTCATTTATATTGTTTTCCACCATGGTTTCTTTTCACATGTTACAAACAACAGATCAGATATTAATACTATGTACAAGAAGTTCATGTTTAGAATAAAATAGAGAGAAATCTATAGGAATCGAAGTAATATGAGCTAGTCAATATATTTGACAAATAGACAATTGCAAAGTTAAAGAAATTTAAAAGCAAAATAGACTAACAAAGCATACTAATTGTATGAGGCTGTTGTTTTCGGAAAATTATTTGTCAATGCAGGATTTTTCCTCCTCTATTGTGTTATACCATGCACGAAAAAAAGTAAACTGATATTACATGTTCACAAAGACTTGCAAAATCAAAGCACATAGAATTTGTAAAAAACCCTAGATTCACTCAACTATGCAGTACCAACTTCAAAAAGAAGGCAATTTTGTGATATACACGAGTATGTTAACAAACTCAAAATGATTACGTTTCTAAAATAATGTAAAGAAATGAGAAGAAATTGATGTATTAAACTTGAAACAAAAAATTATCAAGTGTGTGTTATGCATGAGATTGATGCTATGTGTGAGTGTATATCAGTGCGTGCTGTAGGTTGTAAAGAACCGGGTGATAAATATTTTTGCTTTAGAGTGAGAACTTGAGGTTATTTAACTAACAGTGAATGTATAAATGGGAAGTATAGATGGTATAATTTTGAGAGTATAGTATAGATCATGAAGTGCAGATGATCAGAGTATTTAAAGGTTTAAATTATTTGTTTTAATTATTGCGCCAAAATTGGCTAATTAATTAAAAATTGGTATACTTACGGGGCCGAGTTTTTTCTTGGCTTTGGCATTGGAGCTGCTGCATTAATTGATAATGGGGTTGGGTTGAACTTGGAGCTAAGTTCTGAGAATAGACTCGAGGCTGTCCTCCTACAAGCGGTGCATGCTGATGCAACTTCTGCATAGATTGTACATACTGCTCATAAAATTCTTGTAACTGTTGTAGAGATCACTGCTCTACAGTTGGCCAAGTAGCTGAAGTGCTGGCATTATCTGCAGATGGAGGGGCAGTTGCAGCCTGAGATACTATTGCCTGCGAGGCTTGGGCTACGAATTGTGAACTGTTCTGAGCTCGTGGACTCAAAAAATGTAGTTGGACAATAAATAAGAAATATTATCAATGTAAGAGATTAGGGACTTGCACTAGAAATTGAACATCACATGTAGACATTTGTACACTCACAACACAAGTTTGAGCATGCTCACGTACTTAACAATGTACAAGCCTCTGTTACATACCATGAGAGAATTTCTGAAGGAGCATCCAGAACAATGTGACTTGCATTAAGAAAAAGGGCCCTGCCATGAGCATCCACTCATGTGATATGAGCACCGCACTAGTGTTCAGTCTAGTCTTTCAGCCAAAGCTTTGTCGGATACAACTAGTGGCTGCAATAATTAGGTAAGTGAAGAAATTAAGATCGCCAAAATCATTTCATACACTAAATTGAATACCTATAATATATTAAAGTCATAACCTTAGAGTCTTGTACTGTCACCAAGTATCCATGACAGGGGCAGACCTTGGTAGTTAAAACAACGTCAACAAAACAGATTCTGCAGTATAAATGAGTGCAATATGATTGAAGTGCTTCATTCGGGTAGACAAGTTTGTCACAAACTTGACAAAGGTACTCGCCACCTAGAGAGTGTATGATATGACAAGGTTCTCATATACAGTCATTCCATCCCAATAACTGGACTTCTTTTTCAGGGAGGCTGCTTATCTCATTCCAATAGTAGTCATAACTGCCATAAGTAGTGTCACTATAATATTTCAACTTTAAAATACAAATATATTGTCAATATAACTGTGTCTCACTAGGTACAACCCATTTAAAAAGTCCTAAATTGATAGAACACAATTGCACTCCTTCCTTTATACATAAACTCCGGCACTTATTTAAGTAAGGTGACTGGTACTCAATCCAGGTTGACAGCTCCCAGGTCTCTGGCTGTAATAATAGTTAATTTTTAGAGTAATTAATACTTAATATGTAGAATTTCCATTTTTCGCTGTACTAAACAAAAAATTAACAAATCAGCATCCCAATAATCTAATTCCAGTGAATTGCACGTGTAAAACCTGTACACGTAATTGACTAGAAAACTAGTTAGTAATATCAAGAACAAAATTTTAACCTAATTTACATAATCAAAAATACCAAAATGAGCACACCTTTGCAGATGCACCGGAACATATCAACAAGTAATTAAATAGGGCCTGGAATCAACAATGAGCAATTGAGGCTTATTCATATTATTTAAATTGGGGGTATTACTACCTTAATACTCGTACAAGAGCACCATATCAAAATCGATGCATAACATCCTTAATTTTAAATTAAATATCATGAATACATAACAAATTATGTACATTTTACTAATGAAAATATGACTCAGTGAATCGATTTTTAAATTACCTTCAGTTTCAAACAAAGAGAAGCCCAGAAGTATTGAATCTTAAAATCAATCAGTAGTGAATTGAAACTAGCTTACAGGCCCAAATCATCAAGCCTATTTGATAAACCCACTAGCTAAATCCTCAATTCAGAAACCCTAATTAAAGATTAAGATCCGCTTACAGACCCAAATAATTGATGATGATGACAAGATTGAAGACTCAACTCGACTGAAGAGGGAATACCCGATTGAAGACTGTAACCCGATTGAAGACCCATGGAAAAGAGAATGATAGAAAACCCAATGATTAAAAACACCCGCTTCCGATTGATGATGAAGATGAACTTCCAATGATGAGAGAATTAGACCTAATTAAAGAGAGTGAAATGTGAAGAGAGTGAGTAGAGTGAATGTGATAGACGAGTGAAATCTGAGAGGAGAGGGTGAAATGACAAATTTAATATTTTGAATAAATTTTAATCCCTATACTCATATATTTGGAAATAATTTGGATTTCCGCCCCATGATTTTAATTCCACGGCCTGAAATTTTGGTCATTGGTTACATCTTTCCTAACATTAATTATGGTGTGTAACCGTAAATACCCCATTTTCTCTATAATTACAGTAAATGACACCAATCATTATAATAAAATAAAGTATAACTATAAATAGTCAAAAATAATTTGAAGCCACCTATGGTCACAATTTAGCTGTTACACTGAAACAAAATATTATAATAGGCCTTATATAGTGTAGTGATATCCTAAGCAGGATTTGCTATTTCAAGACCCAAACCTTCATATTTTTCCTATATATATAGGCAGGTGCTCAAATGAGAACCTCTATTTTGGTAAGATATGAGATCTAATCTTGACCCTTAATTTTTATTAATCTTTTATAATCTAAACCACACATTTTCATCTCTCTCGGTTTCTCTCACCTGCCAAACAATTGTCTCATACGCTTGTTATATACATACATAGATATACACTGCCTCTCTACTCCTCAACCAGCCCACCTACCCCCACTCATCACCGCCGCCGCCGTCACCAAGGAGACCGCTCCACCGTCTCCCGTCACACCTCCTAATCTCCATCATCTTCTTTCGATTTCACCGCTGCTGTCATTCATTACGGTTGTGTCACCCAAATTCCAGCGACATCTCAACTGGCGCCACACTACCATCATCACGAATCCAGTCACAAATCATTGAAAGACCGTAAAAAAAACTAATCGACGACGATGATTAACGAATAGATAAATATCGTCAATGAAATGTGGTTACGATTGGCATAGAAAATGATTGATGCTTACATATCTAGTTTAATTATAATTTATGATCTAGTGTAATTATAATTTATTCTAGTGATTTTTATTCGAATCTGGATGATTTAATTTAAATATTTGGTATTTTATGGTGAATTCTGGTGGTTATACCATAATGGTGGGTCTGTTGGTGAATGAAGTTGATGAACGTAGTTGGTCGACAGATCTGGTGGGTAGACACAGTGGTCGGTTCTGGTGATTTTTTTTCTCTGGTGGTGATTTTCTGTTTTGCAGGTGGTCGAATGCGGTGATTTTTGATTTTCCGGTGGTGATTTTATGTTTGACGGTGGTGATTTTCTGTTGGTGGCCGGAGGTGGTGGTTGCCGGAGGTGGTGGTGATAAGTAGAAAGATTATGATGGAGGAGATTATGGTTGTTGATGATGGCGGGATTTAAAATAAGTGGTCCAGATTAAAAGTAGGTTTAAATTTGTGTGGTCGAGATTAAATCTCGTATCTCATCGTAAAAAAGTTCTCATTGGAGCAAGACCATATATATATATATATCCCTTCTTGTATTTTACACACCCAACACCTAGAACATCAATTTAGAGTTAGAATTTTGTTAGTTTTTATTTTGCTTATCTTTTTATCATGTGTAGCTAAATTTGTTCCCTATGATGAAGATAATTTAATTGCTTTGATATCTTCTCGTTCCCATTATTTGATTCTCATAGATTTTTCTTAGTGCTTAATTGTTCAATTGATAAAGTGATTTTGATATATTATTGTTACCGGATTTATTTTCAGAGCCTATACTTCCTCCATGAAATTTTGATGGGTCATTGTTAGATAACAAGTTTCATAGTATATGCTTGTCTCGTTAATTGATATACATTATTTTTGTGAAGAAAAGATAATGACTTTAGGGATTGTTGATGTTAATTGTGATTGATTAATGGATTCAAATTCCGAGGTTTTCCATAATATTTGATTTATTTGCTAATTAAGTTAATTGGAACTCCTCCCAAATCTTATTGTCTAGTTTACCTGATTTAAATTGTTAGGATTTTGAAAATTTATAGTCTCTGTGGATCAATATGTGATTGCTACAACTAAACACCGTGGACTTGCAGTTATTATATTTTTTACAAATCAACAATCATGGACTAATCTAGCACCGAAATGAAATTCTACTAATTTAGAGCAACTAAAACAAAACTTTAATAGACCACATACATGATGTTTATTGTGGGATATATATTACTATTAGTACTACTGCAGCTCTGCAAATGCCTTAATAGTATTAGCATTTTTAAACCAAAGATTCATGGTCTATACACTATGAACTATGATATCCAGAACTTTTTTCAAATTCTAATATAACAGTGGTATAAGTTTGATATACTCATATATAAAATAAATAAATACATGTATAATGTATTTTAATAATTTTAAAATTAATATAAGCGGTTTGGTTTTTCGGTTCGGGTACAGGGGTAAAACCGTAATGGTATCAAACCGTTCCATCGGTTCGGCTCAGTTACAATTTTTTTTGATTTTTGTGAGTTTCGATTTTATTCATTTTGGGTTTTCAGTTTTTTGATTCGGTTTCAGTTTTTTGATTTTTTTGCTTACCCCTAATTCCACAATTCTACACTATTTATCACTTTCCTTAAAATATTATAGTTGTCCCCATATATCTAGTACTTCCTTTTATATGGGTATCTATCAATACACCAAAATAATGCATTTATTTAATATTAAGAATATAACTTTATATATGAAAGATGTACGGTAAGTGAATCATACTAAGGGAGAAAAATATTTTTAAGAGTATATCAGACGTTAAGTGAACTACTTGCAACTTAAAGTTTTCTACAAACATATATGGCTATATGCTCATGTTCTAGACACCTTTATCAATTTCCTACTCCTTAAAACGATAATGGAGTATTAGATATATATGATTATATACACAAACAAGTTAGTAGCAGATCCCTGGGTTTTTTTATTAATCAAATCTAATAATATTTGATTTTAATATGTGGGAAAAAACTAGAAAGATGCATTTCCTATTTCCATTTATGCTCAAATTAGGTAATTTGCCCGTGGTAAAAGAACATGACCGACCAATAGACTACTAATATAAATAATGGAGAAATGTCCCGGGAATATCTTTCGTATCCATGATCGCAATGAAGAATTAATCATAAATTTTCTCGGTCCAAAAGCTTTCATGTTAACGGGATATCAAGAAAGTCCATTTGAAAAGTCCCCATTGATATAAGCTAACACTTATATTCTCAATAGAGTTGTTGTTACGTGTTTAGATTAAGATACCGTTAAACACCAAATAAGAATGCATATAATTGTTTTTCAAGATAAGAGATGTACAAGAACTAAGCACTTAAAATCTCAACAAGAACTATAAATAAAACATGATCATGTCGCATCAAATCTAATTTGAGCATATAACATCTTTCTATAGTAAGTACAATACTGGAATAAGGCTAGGCTACATGGTGAAAGGGAAACTTTGAATTCTCTGTCAAGTTTGAAATAGATAAAAAAGATTGTGAAGTCACAAGTTATGGTTGTATAAATTGTGTCATGCCCACCAGGCCAGGACCATATCTTCTTTATCATATAACTTGCTTACCAAGAAGGATGTGGTTATTTAATACTAAGAATATTTCTTCAGATAAAGAAGAACTTTTTTTTTACCATATATAAACATATATTCAGCAAGTCAATCATAAAAAGAGAAGTATATGTTACGAGTTTATCACATATTTAGTGGTTTTTACAAAAAAATTATAATTTTGGGTGTTATAGTCGTTTAATATTGTACGAGAGCTAAGGAATTTTAATTGTACATACTTATATTTTGGATACCTTTATCTATTTCTTATTCTTAGACACTTAGTAGAATCTAAGGAATTTTACATCAAAATATGGACCAAAACTAGAAAGATACATTTAACTTCGATCCCATTTCTATTTGTGATAAAACTTGGCAATATGCTGGTGATAGAAAACATGACATGAAATACTAATCAATCACAATGGAGGAATGTATCATTTCACCACTAATTTGCTTCAAGCCATCCTTGACAAAATATAAAACATTCCACAACCTTATATATAATTTCTACCACACTGATCATCAACATAAAAAAACGCATTTCAAAATAAACATTGGTTTATACATCATGTTATTGGTGCAAACTTATAACTTTATTCATCACAATTCTCATTATATAAAGATTTATATAGACAAACTTACTTGACTAGTATCACATGAATAACCTAATCAATTATTAATATTTCTACATTAATAAATCAGCATTAAAATAAAATTATCTTATCAATATTTTACTTACAATTCTGAATCATAATTCCAACAATACATAAAAAACCACATCACAAACCAAAACCACTGTTAACCTTATTTTTGTCGCAACCTTTTCAGCTTTTTTCACCTTTTTTCACCGGAGACTTGTTGGACTTAGGCTGCTTTGTCACTGGATGGTTTCTTCACATGAGAGACTCCGATTTCTTTGCAGGCTTAAAAGCAGCAATACCAGTTTTCTTCACCTACTCCACTTTCTTCTTAGCAATTAGGATCTTAGAAACCTTTAGCTTTTTTATTAATAGCGTCCGATAACTTGTACGAAGCCTGAACCTTGAAGAGCTTTCCTTTTGTAGCAGATTACTTCAATTCCTAGTATCTTACTGATATTCGTTGGCGAAGTGCCATCCGCTTCTCCTCAATATATTTACTAATTGCGTAAGGGCTTGAATCTCCTTTCTCCTTTAATGCCAGCAAAGCGTCATTGATCATTTCAACATTTCAAACCAAAATTCAGTTAGTAAATCATTAAATAAAACATATATAATTTCAACCAAATTATGATTTTAAACTTAATTTTACATATACAATCATAAAAAAATTACGGACCCACAATCGAATAGATACCGAACCCAACAACTCACCACAGTCTAGTCCAAAAAAGCTAGCAATCAATCTAGTATACATTAGCTATTGCTATGTTTTGTTGTAGAAATCGATAGACTATAATATAGTATATACTAGGGTGAAGTACAAGAATAACCAATTTCTATATAAAATAAAAAAGAATTATTGGTGCAGAATTTTGGTTAATTTTATCCTTTATGATACCCAACCGACACTATACATGAGATACCCAACTATTAATGGAATATCCCTTATATGAAATATCCAACTACCAGTAAAGTATCTTATATATTTTTGGATACCCAATTGTCAGTGAAGTATTCAATCGGCTAAAATTGGCCATTTTTTACGGAATGTTTATTTTGATTAATTTAAAAAAATGGTTATTTCTGTCATTTTTTCTACATACTACCTTGGTTGAAACTGAAAAAAATAATATAATAGGATAAACACTACTCCTCCACTATTATCATAGATATATACATCTTGTGCTTTACATGATAATAAAATGATCTCTTATAAAAGCATAAATAGTTTGTATTAGTTTGGTAATACGATATAAGTAGAAACTTGCTAACCTCCCAACCACTTTAGTGTTGAAAAAGTATGACTTTGAGGTTATATTTTATTATAAAAGTTGTAATTATAATATATTTAATACTTATAAAATCGTAATACTTATACGAGGCCTTCACCTTGATCAGCTTTCCTTTTGCAGCAGAGTTCTTCAATTGCTGACCAAGAATCTTTCGAAAATTAGCTGGCAATGAAGACTTCTGCTTCTCCTGGATGTATTTACCGATAGCATAAGGACTCGAGCCTCCTTTCTCTTTCAATGCTAATAGAGCGTCCTTGATCATCTGCAATTCAACATTTCAAACCAAAATTCAATTGATAAATCATCAAATTAAAAACATTAAAAACAAATTGATATCATAATAGAGAGAGAGAGAGAGATGTCCGTTGTACCACAAAATGAGGACGAGAAACATTTTTGGCAGATTTGGGCTTGCTGGTCGGAGCTTTCTTCCCCTTTGCCGTCGGTTAACAGATCTCGAGCTTAGCTAAAATTGAAAGGAAATGATATGACTGATATCATATGCCGTAAAAAGCTCAATTATGAACTAATATGATTGATTGTGCTATTTTCATCTGGTATTTATAGTCCTAGAGGAATAATATCTTGAATTCTGATTGCTCAGTTAGAGGTCACACGGATCGCTAACTTTTGTTATGAAAATTGTGAGGACGTGGATAAATTTTAGATCGTTGATTGGAATTTTGAAGCCTGATGGTTATCAGAGATGGTTATCCTCGCAAGTGTGTATATTTATTTGGATTTTTCTTTGAAATTTTTATATTTTGAAATTTGAATATGAATGTTTCTATGATCGGTAAGAAACAAATGAAATCATTTTTGCAAAAAAGTATAATTATCTTCGTCAACATAATTGATTTATTTATATGAAATTATTAAAATATTGACAACTAGGTACTGAGATTTTGAAAGAATATTAATTATAACACAAAATTATATTTTTTAAATTTTCATGTTTATTTTGTTAAATTAATTGAGAAATCATAACATTGAAAAGTTCTATAAATTATGTCAAATCGTATTTTTCCAAAATTCAAATATTATCATGTTTTCAAAATATATTTCAAATTTAAAAAATTAGAGAAAGAAAACTATCAAGTTTATTCTTGGTATCTAATTTATTTTGCACATATCGATAGATGGCTATATTCTATTTTTAAATTAAATTTGAAATATTTTATTATTATTTTATAAGTTTTATTATATTATTACTCATTTAATATTTATGATGTAAATATGATGTGATGTATCACAATCCTATAATATGTTCTATATATACCATTCTTTTCTTTCTGTTTATTAGTATGGTAGGAGAATAAAGTTGATGAGAACCAACACTGTTAGTACTTGGTGACCCGAATCTACACAACCTTTTTTTTTCTATAATCCACTCCATATGCTCTTGGATCCGTATATCTAGTTACCTAAAAAAGGAAGAACACAAATCAGCAATTAAGATCATCACCTTAAGACAACATTCATGCTTAGAAAAGATTTAAGGGGCTTATCAAAGAATGAAACTAGAAATATATATTAGAGGAATCAAATAATATTTGTGAGATGAAATTAAATTATTTTATGTTTTTATCAAAAATTTTATATTGGAGTTTTATGAATTTAGGAATTACTGCCCTATTTTCCCCCTTCCCCACTTTTTTATAATGGCGTCATCTTGGAAAAAAAACTTATCATCATTCCATTCTTTCAATTTCATGTTACCATTTTGAAAAAAATATTAAATTGTTAGATATAAGTTATTTATCACATTTTAAGGAGAAAGGAAACATAAAAAACTTATTTACGATTCCATTATAATTTTTATAAATGAAATAATTTTTTTATTAAAAATATTTATTTATAAGTAAGGAAAATATTTAATTGTTATATTCACCAATTTTCGCAATAATAGCTTGGTTTACCCCAAAGAAAATAGACAGAGGACACAATGGAGAATTTTCGAAAATGCAATCAAGTCTTAAACCGAAAATTGATATAACACTACAACAAATCAGGGCTTTTAGGACACACAACTTACGACGGTTTTTTTGCGCGCCTAACTTACAACGTAAAATTCATTCCGTCGTAATTATTTACGATTAATTACGACGGAAAACAAATTCCGTCGTAAGTTAATTATTTTACTATTAAAACTATCACCAATTGAATAAAAAACTGGAATCAGCCGCGTAGACGAACGCCGTCATCTTTAATTTACGACGATAATTTTAATTTCCGTCGTAAGTTCAATATCTTATTATTATATTACCATTAAATTTTATTACAAAAAGAAAAATAAAAGCTTCTTTGAACGACGACGTCATTTAATTATAACTTACGACAAAATTTCCGTCGTAAGTTGTACAACTAACCGCAATGAATGCCACCTACGAGCATTTGTTAGCCGTTCAAAAGTATAATATTTTAAACAAACTTACGACAGAAATTCGATTCAGTCGTAAAGTAATTCGTGCAGTGTGCAAAATGCTACTGTCTCTTTTGGAACTTCATTCTTTTAACCTTTTTTTCCTAACAAAAACATATCTTCATATTATTCAAAATACATAATGACCTATCAACAATGATTTTAACAATTTTCAATTTGTAGATGTCTTACGATAAATGTAGTGATAAGGCCTTTGATGAGCTACTCCTCTTACCTGGAGATGTGTTTCCGGAAGGGCATAAACTTCCTTTTAATTATTATGGCGTTAAGAAGATGGTCAAGAAGTTGAGCTTGGGATACGAAAAAATACATGCATGTGAGAATGATTGCATGTTGTTCTATGGTGATGATAAAGATTTGGAAAATCGTAAGTAGAGTTAAGCCGATACAAAGATGCAACTAATGGTGGGAGTGATACCATTCCGAGGAAGATCTTAAGATATTTTAGGATCACTCCTCGTCTGCAGCGTTTGTACATGTCTACTCACACAACCCAACATATGAAGTATCACAAGAATAGAATTGTGGCTGGAGGGGTTCTTAGTCACACTGCAGATGGAGAAGAATGGAAAGATTTTGACAAGAACTATCCAGATTTTGCAGCGGATATTCGTAATGTAAGGCTTGGTCTTGCCACTGATGGTTTCCCCCCGTACAGTAATACTACTTCTATTGTATACTCAGTTTGGCCTGTTGTACTACTTGTGTACAACCTTTCACATACCATGTACATGAAGGATCCATACATATGTTTGAGCCAATCCAGAAGAGTATATGTTGACACCCGAGCAGATCTGTCTTTTAGCACATGATGTGGTGGAAGGAGACTCATCACTACCTGAAGACCATCCTATTACGAGAGAAACACATCAAGCCATTGTTAGGGTCGTAGTTGAGGTGCTAAACAATATCTATAAGATGGATGGACCAGGAGCTGCCTAGGTAAAACTTGTCGTTAGCATTTTCTTTTTTTCTAAAATAAAACGGTATATGTTATGCTAATGTTTGTACGTTCTAAATTTGTACCAGATTTTTATTAGTACCACATATTAAACCAAATGGCTAGGCTTATCATAGTATAAAGATTAATATAGAAGCAACATGATTAAATATAAATAATTGATCAAATTTAGTGAATAATTAAATAATGAATGAAATTGACAGTTTAGAGCATGTGCTGATTTTTAATAAGATGGTCCTAAAACCAACAACGCTCCTGCATAACAGACTTTATATGAAAGATTGTAATTAGGCTTACAACTAGCAATTTATTTTATTTGTAATTGTCGATCTTTGAAATTACTATAAGTCTCTATTAGAGTTGTATACTTGTGTGCCGCTGTGTTGCAAGTATAATTAATATACCACGTAGTTCATTCATTTTATGTTTACTTGATTAAAAGAAAAACTTGTGAATAACTTAGTCATGACATTTACCACAAGGAAAGTGGGCTAATTTCCACAGATGATATACATTCAAATTTGGTTGAATTCAAGTGCAAACTCCGATGATAAATTTACAGTTTTGAGCAACATACGAACAGATTAGTCAAATAATTCATATATTGGTTTTTTTATTATGTACCCACATGTCCATTTGATTTTTTTGACTGAGATTGCAGTTCATTTGCTTTTTTTAACTGAGATGCTAGTTCTTGGCCTGTGATATTAGCTAGTTTCTCTCTTGTACACTATCTTGCGCCATCATAATTTTTAATAAGTTTTTGGATAATTTTTAGTGTAAAGAGTTTATTTTTTTGTATGTTTTGAACAACTAATTTTTAGATATTTTTAATTACTTTTTGAATTTATAACGCTCATGTAGTTCAATTAAATCTGCGACATTTTTAGAGCTGTTTTTTTCCAGATTTTCTGTACTATGCACTTGAGCAGAATTGTTACTCCATAAATGAGATTTTAATTACACTTGTCATATAAATTTGTTAACTTATTTACGTGTACATTGTAGAGGAAGACCATAGCTACAGAAAATGACACTGAGGGTGGTGGGAGCGACAGTGAGAGTACTGAGTCTGAAGATGATCGCGATATGAGTGCTTCGCCTTATGATCATGTCCCCCGTGGCGGTCTGGTTATTAGGGGTTGAATAGATGTTTGTAAGATAATCCAAATTATGTTTGTAAACTGAATTTGGGTTTTTGGATGTTTGTACATATAAGTTTGCGTATGATACTCTAGGCTTTTGCTTGTGAACGAGTATGGATTTACGGTCGTATTAATATTATTTAGGTATTTTGACTTGCAGTGTTAATTATACATGTTGGTAGTGCTTGGTTACATATTTTAAATTAGGGATTGATGTCTGATTGAAAGCCTGGTTTAGAATTTGATTTGGAAGCCAAAAATGGCTGGAAATTAAATGGTAAGAATAAATATTTTTCTGGAAATACAAACTTACGACGACTGTTCATAACATTTTTCGTCTTAATTTAATTTTTCTAAAAATCAAATACGACATTTTTACTGACGGAAGTTAATAGCTTACGACATATAATTTCGTCGTAATAAGGGTTCAAATTTATTACATGTGTGTCCCACTTTATAACATCCGACGATATTTCTGTCGGAAGTTACCAACATATGACGGAATATTACGTCGTAATTTTTTATTATTATTTAACCCCAGAAGTGGGTCCCAGTGTTTCAACTTACGACGCAATGCAAATTTGTGATAAAATTTCGAACTTTCTACTCGAGCAAAAATGACAGAAAAAACTTGTCATAATTGGCTCAATTACGACGGTTTCCGAACAATAAAACCGTCGTAAATGCCCCATTTTGTTGTAGTGTAATGAACAAAATAATAGCCTTCTAAATTCAAGATAGTTAAGGAAATTGTTCAGGAACTACAACAATTCAAGATAGTTAAGGAAATTGTTCAGGAACTACAATCTTTAGGCCAATCTTTTTTAAATTTGGCAAGTAATATTATAGGAAGGCACATCATTTATCATTTAGCACATCATTAAATATGTTCTTATATAAAATAACACCCCAACAACTTTTATAGATGTAGCATGGAGAAAAACATACTATTGGACATTTTCATATATAAAACAATGGATATATACTTCTCATCTTGTCGATGGTTTAAGTCTTGATGGAGACAAATGCGTGCATGAATAATTTCTGTACAAATTAAGGAAGCTAAGAAACATTAATAACATAATATTATTTTCTTTGCATATAAAGAAGATTTAAATGCTTCATGAGAATTCTTTAGGTTTTTATTTTGAAATCGAAAGTAATTAACTCCCTATTGAAAAGACCATTTCCGGGTTTTGTTAGGTCAAGTTATGCGCATAATATCCTTTTTTCCAAGAAATTGAAATCGTATTAATTAATTAAATATTTGCACATACATTAATTAAATCCGAGTGTGCATTATCCACTCATAAAACACAATCCGCTATGGAATGAGTAAGTCTCGCTAAATAGTACATTACTTGATTCAAAAAGTGTTTGTAGGGATGGACATTCACTCCGCCTCGTTCGGGTCGGGATTTAAGGAATTTTTTAGGGGCGAGACGGTGATGAGGGAGAATTTTATGAAGATTTCGGTGATCGGGGGGATCGGGGCGGAGTGATTCCTCGCCCTGATTGTGTATATAAATAATATGTATATATATAATATAAATATATTACTAAATTAATAATTAAAATAAATAAATTTTATAATATTATTTGAATTTAAAATAATCTATAATTTATTGATCAATATTTTATTTTACATTATAATATAATATAATACAATATATTTTTATAACTTAAAATTTGCCGTTTATTTGTATTATATAAAATTTTGATATAATTTGATATTAAAAATATGAGATAATTTCAATATATTTATATGTTATCAATTAGTATTTTAATTTTTTTATTAAAAATATAAAATATAAAATTACATTATTATTTTTTAATTAAAAATTTAAATTCCCCGAAAACCTGTGGGGATCCCCGTTCCTTGTTCGGGGCGGGTATCGGGGTTCAGCGCGATTTTTGGGATCGATATGAGAGATTGGGGGCGGGGACACCACTTCCCGACCTCGAAGTGCCCCGTGCCCATTCCTACATGTATGACCACTTGAAATATGTTTTTACCACCACGCTGCTCCACTGTTTTTTATCCAACTCAAGGTTTACCAAGGCTGTCCTGATGCCTATTTCCGTGGTCACTTTTGATAAAATGTTGCCTTGCTTGCATCATTCTATAGACTCAATAAGTCCACTTACATAATCTTGAGCCATTCCAGAAAAACTAAAATAATGAGAAACTGCAAATAGTGTCGTGTCAGTATTTAGTTTAATTGTATTTTCATCTGGTACGCTCTAATGCTACGCACCATCCATCTGTGTCATGAACCCAAGAGATGTGTCAGTGGTTTTATCTTGAGCATTTTTCCATTGATTGAAGAGAGTTTTTGCTGAAGTGACCAACTCTACAGCTTCCAATCCTCGTTGTTTCCATACTTTCCAAGTCGACTAACACAACAATGCTATCGGACTTAAATCATCACCTTAGTACTGTTGAGAAAAAAACCAAAGCAAACCTGAGAACATTCCACGTAAAGGTGTGCACAGTTTGGTTTGACTTGGTTTTTACCGAAAATCATTACCAAACCATGTATGTCGGTTCAGTTTCTAGTTATTAACCGTAATTAAACTGCTCGAAACGGTTATTTTTGGTTCGGTTAACAGTTTGTCGGTTTCATTTTTTTTTGTTTTTATTTTTTTCAAATTTATTTGTTTAATACAATGCTGAAAAAATTATAAGTGCCATTTTACCTTTTGAGATTTCATTTAAAAACAAAAATGAATATTAGTAATTATTGCGTAGCCGGTTAACCCCATCTTTGCTGGTATACAAGTGCTACTATATTATTACATAGATAATTACCATTGTAAAAGTAACCTCCCAGAAGATTCACAATTGATAGATCCATATTTAGCATCTTTTTATTACCTATTTTATTTCTGTTTTCGTAATTTCATTAATAAAAAAATTATCTTATTTTGTTTTGTAAAAAAATTAATAAAATCAGAATTTGAGATGGAAAAGGTGCAAATAAGGAAGGAGGTTGACTATTCTTGAAGTCAAAGGAATGGGAGGAAATATCAAATACATGTTGGAGAAGAAAAATGAAAAGAAGGAAATATATACTACACCATAAACAACCTATTGTAACACCTAAAAAAGGGTGAATAAAGGCCAAAAAACATTGTTGAAAATGAAGAAAATGGCTATGATAACACTTTTTCAAAAAATAGGACCGTAACTAATATCAGCCCCAACATAGGGGTCTATAGTAACACTTTTTCAATTTTTGGTAACACCAGAAAATGTGAAATCATAGGACATCTATGACTATACTTTTGTTATTTTGGTAACATTAAAATTGTTGTAACTATAGACCTATGGTAACACCATTATGGTATTTGTTACATCTTATTTGGTGTTACCATAACACTAAATTTTGAAAAACAAATTTATCAATAGCTACAACTTGTTATCTATAGTAACACTTTTATATAAACCTTTTATACCTTTACCTACACTTTTAAATCTTTACCAATATTTTTTTTGATATTTACCAACAGAGAATCTGTATAATTTATATCAATAGCTACAGTTTACAGGACTCATTGCTAACACTTTATGAAAAAAAGGGCAATATAATGTTTGAAAATAGAACTTCCCCATTTCAAAGTTTAACAAACATTCATCATCAAAAACAATCCAACCACCAAAATAACCAGATAAGTACTATCAACCACCAACCAGTTCCAAGCCTACCCATTATACCAAAACAAGTACTAGAAACTAAAACTAACTTAGCTAGCTAGGTACCACATCAAGATCATGAAAATTACTGGCTAGGTACAATACAACTTTATGGTGACAACATTATCACTTTTAACATTCTTTCTTCTCTTATGCTGCTCACATAGGTTCTTTATCCTTCTCTTTCACTAATGCTTTTTAGGTATCTTCTTTTTTGAAGAGGTTTCCTTCTTCTTTACACTGAAAGAATTATTATGTGAAAAATTATTAAACTAGGCTTGTAATCGAGACTTGTCGTGTTTCACAAAACTCAATCTATGAAAACTCAAGCCATAGATGATTTTTGAATTTAGTCCATTTTGATTGGTGTGATTTTTGTGTAAGCAGAGGATACACCATTTTTAAAAAACGAGCCAATCAAAATGAGCTAAACTTATGAAATTTAGAGAAAAATCGATTTATCAGATGTACAAGGTTACACTGTTTGATATATAACTTACTTTTCGAGCTTCTGCCACCTTCATTAGACGTTCATTTATATTGTTTTCCACCATGGTTTCTTTTCACATGTTACAAACAACAGATCAGATATTAATACTATGTACAAGAAGTTCATGTTTAGAATAAAATAGAGAGAAATCTATAGGAATCGAAGTAATATGAGCTAGTCAATATATTTGACAAATAGACAATTGCAAAGTTAAAGAAATTTAAAAGCAAAATAGACTAACAAAGCATACTAATTGTATGAGGCTGTTGTTTTCGGAAAATTATTTGTCAATGCAGGATTTTTCCTCCTCTATTGTGTTATACCATGCACGAAAAAAAGTAAACTGATATTACATGTTCACAAAGACTTGCAAAATCAAAGCACATAGAATTTGTAAAAAACCCTAGATTCACTCAACTATGCAGTACCAACTTCAAAAAAGAAGGCAATTTTGTGATATACACGAGTATGTTAACAAACTCAAAATGATTACGTTTCTAAAATAATGTAAAGAAATGAGAAGAAATTGATGTATTAAACTTGAAACAAAAAATTATCAAGTGTGTGTTATGCATGAGATTGATGCTATGTGTGAGTGTATATCAGTGCGTGCTGTAGGTTGTAAAGAACGGGTGATAAATATTTTTGCTTTAGAGTGAGAACTTGAGGTTATTTAACTAACAGTGAATGTATAAATGGGAAGTATAGATGGTATAATTTTGAGAGTATAGTATAGATCATGAAGTGCAGATGATCAGAGTATTTAAAGGTTTAAATTATTTGTTTTAATTATTGCGCCAAAATTGGCTAATTAATTAAAAATTGGTATACTTACGGGGCCGAGTTTTTTCTTGGCTTTGGCATTGGAGCTGCTGCATTAATTGATAATGGGGTTGGGTTGAACTTGGAGCTAAGTTCTGAGAATAGACTCGAGGCTGTCCTCCTACAAGCGGTGCATGCTGATGCAACTTCTGCATAGATTGTACATACTGCTCATAAAATTCTTGTAACTGTTGTAGAGATCACTGCTCTACAGTTGGCCAAGTAGCTGAAGTGCTGGCATTATCTGCAGATGGAGGGGCAGTTGCAGCCTGAGATACTATTGCCTGCGAGGCTTGGGCTACGAATTGTGAACTGTTCTGAGCTCGTGGACTCAAAAAATGTAGTTGGACAATAAATAAGAAATATTATCAATGTAAGAGATTAGGGACTTGCACTAGAAATTGAACATCACATGTAGACATTTGTACACTCACAACACAAGTTTGAGCATGCTCACGTACTTAACAATGTACAAGCCTCTGTTACATACCATGAGAGAATTTCTGAAGGAGCATCCAGAACAATGTGACTTGCATTAAGAAAAAGGGCCCTGCCATGAGCATCCACTCATGTGATATGAGCACCGCACTAGTGTTCAGTCTAGTCTTTCAGCCAAAGCTTTGTCGGATACAACTAGTGGCTGCAATAATTAGGTAAGTGAAGAAATTAAGATCGCCAAAATCATTTCATACACTAAATTGAATACCTATAATATATTAAAGTCATAACCTTAGAGTCTTGTACTGTCACCAAGTATCCATGACAGGGGCAGACCTTGGTAGTTAAAACAACGTCAACAAAACAGATTCTGCAGTATAAATGAGTGCAATATGATTGAAGTGCTTCATTCGGGTAGACAAGTTTGTCACAAACTTGACAAAGGTACTCGCCACCTAGAGAGTGTATGATATGACAAAGGTTCTCATATACAGTCATTCCATCCCAATAACTGGACTTCTTTTTCAGGGAGGCTGCTTATCTCATTCCAATAGTAGTCATAACTGCCATAAGTAGTGTCACTATAATATTTCAACTTTAAAATACAAATATATTGTCAATATAACTGTGTCTCACTAGGTACAACCCATTTAAAAAGTCCTAAATTGATAGAACACAATTGCACTCCTTCCTTTATACATAAACTCCGGCACTTATTTAAGTAAGGTGACTGGTACTCAATCCAGGTTGACAGCTCCCAGGTCTCTGGCTGTAATAATAGTTAATTTTTAGAGTAATTAATACTTAATATGTAGAATTTCCATTTTTCGCTGTACTAAACAAAAAATTAACAAATCAGCATCCCAATAATCTAATTCCAGTGAATTGCACGTGTAAAACCTGTACACGTAATTGACTAGAAAACTAGTTAGTAATATCAAGAACAAAATTTTAACCTAATTTACATAATCAAAAATACCAAAATGAGCACACCTTTGCAGATGCACCGGAACATATCAACAAGTAATTAAATAGGGCCTGGAATCAACAATGAGCAATTGAGGCTTATTCATATTATTTAAATTGGGGGTATTACTACCTTAATACTCGTACAAGAGCACCATATCAAAATCGATGCATAACATCCTTAATTTTAAATTAAATATCATGAATACATAACAAATTATGTACATTTTACTAATGAAAATATGACTCAATGAATCGATTTTTAAATTACCTTCAGTTTCAAACAAAGAGAAGCCCAGAAGTATTGAATCTTAAAATCAATCAGTAGTGAATTGAAACTAGCTTACAGGCCCAAATCATCAAGCCTATTTGATAAACCCACTAGCTAAATCCTCAATTCAGAAACCCTAATTAAAGATTAAGATCCGCTTACAGACCCAAATAATTGATGATGATGACAAGATTGAAGACTCAACTCGACTGAAGAGGGAATACCCGATTGAAGACTGTAACCCGATTGAAGACCCATGGAAAAGAGAATGATAGAAAACCCAATGATTAAAAACACCCGCTTCCGATTGATGATGAAGATGAACTTCCAATGATGAGAGAATTAGACCTAATTAAAGAGAGTGAAATGTGAAGAGAGTGAGTAGAGTGAATGTGATAGACGAGTGAAATCTGAGAGGAGAGGGTGAAATGACAAATTTAATATTTTGAATAAATTTTAATCCCTATACTCATATATTTGGAAATAATTTGGATTTCCGCCCCATGATTTTAATTCCACGGCCTGAAATTTTGGTCATTGGTTACATCTTTCCTAACATTAATTATGGTGTGTAACCGTAAATACCCCATTTTCTCTATAATTACAGTAAATGACACCAATCATTATAATAAAATAAAGTATAACTATAAATAGTCAAAAATAATTGGAAGCCACCTATGGTCACAATTTAGCTGTTACACTGAAACAAAATATTATAATAGGCCTTATATAGTGTAGTGATATCCTAAGCAGGATTTGCTATTTCAAGACCCAAACCTTCATATTTTTCCTATATATATAGGCAGGTGCTCAAATGAGAACCTCTATTTTGGTAAGATATGAGATCTAATCTTGACCCTTAATTTTTATTAATCTTTTATAATCTAAACCACACATTTTCATCTCTCTCGGTTTCTCTCACCTGCCAAACAATTGTCTCATACGCTTGTTATATACATACATAGATATACACTGCCTCTCTACTCCTCAACCAGCCCACCTACCCCCACTCATCACCGCCGCCGCCGTCACCAAGGAGACCGCTCCACCGTCTCCCGTCACACCTCCTAATCTCCATCATCTTCTTTCGATTTCACCGCTGCTGTCATTCATTACGGTTGTGTCATCCAAATTCCAGCGACATCTCAACTGGCGCCACACTACCATCATCACGAATCCAGTCACAAATCATTGAAAGACCGTAAAAAAAACTAATCGACGACGATGATTAACGAATAGATAAATATCGTCAATGAAATGTGGTTACGATTGGCATAGAAAATGATTGATGCTTACATATCTAGTTTAATTATAATTTATGATCTAGTGTAATTATAATTTATTCTAGTGATTTTTATTCGAATCTGGATGATTTAATTTAAATATTTGGTATTTTATGGTGAATTCTGGTGGTTATACCATAATGGTGGGTCTGTTGGTGAATGAAGTTGATGAACGTAGTTGGTCGACAGATCTGGTGGGTAGACACAGTGGTCGGTTCTGGTGAATTTTTTTCTCTGGTGGTGATTTTCTGTTTTGCAGGTGGTCGAATGCGGTGATTTTTGATTTTCCGGTGGTGATTTTATGTTTGACGGTGGTGATTTTCTGTTGGTGGCCGGAGGTGGTGGTTGCCGGAGGTGGTGGTGATAAGTAGAAAGATTATGTTGGAGGAGATTATGGTTGATGATGGCGGGATTTAAAATAAGTGGTCCAGATTAAAAGTAGGTTTAAATTTGTGTGGTCGAGATTAAATCTCATATCTCATCATAAAAAAGTTCTCATTGGAGTAAGACCATATATATATATATATCCCTTCTTGTATTTTACACACCCAACACCTAGAACATCAATTTAGAGTTAGAATTTTGTTAGTTTTTATTTTGCTTATCTTTTTATCATGTGTAGCTAAATTTGTTCCCTATGATGAAGATAATTTAATTGCTTTGATATCTTCTCGTTCCCATTATTTGATTCTCATAGATTTTTCTTAGTGCTTAATTGTTCAATTGATAAAGTGATTTTGATATATTATTGTTACCGGATTTATTTTCAGAGCCTATACTTCCTCCATGAAATTTTGATGGGTCATTGTTAGATAACAAGTTTCATAGTATATGCTTGTCTCGTTAATTGATATACATTATTTTTGTGAAGAAAAGATAATTGACTTTAGGGATTGTTGATGTTAATTGTGATTGATTAATGGATTCAAATTCTGAGGTTTTCCATAATATTTGATTTATTTGCTAATTAAGTTAATTGGAACTCCTCCCAAATCTTATTGTCTAGTTTACCTGATTTAAATTGTTAGGATTTTGAAAATTTATAGTCTCTGTGGATAGATATGTGATTGCTACAACTAAACACTATGGACTTGCAGTTATTATATTTTTTACAAATCAACAATCATGGACTAATCTAGCACCGAAATGAAATTCTACTAATTTAGAGTAACTAAAAGAAAACTTTAATAGACCACATACGTGATGTTTATTGTGGGATATATATTACTATTAGTACTACTGCAGCTCTGCAAATGCCTTAATAGTATTAGCATTTTTAAACCAAAGATTCATGGTCTATACACTATGAACTATCATATCCAGAACTTTTTTCAAATTCTAATATAACAGTGGTATAAGTTTGATATACTCATATATAAAATAAATAAATACATGTATAATGTATTTTAATAATTTTAAAATTAATATAAGCGGTTTGGTTTTTCGGTTCGGGTACAGGGGTAAAACCGTAATGGTATCAAACCGTTCCATCGGTTCGGCTCAGTTACAATTTTTTTTGATTTTTGTGAGTTTCGATTTTATTCATTTTGGGTTTTCAGTTTTTTGATTCGGTTTCAGTTTTTTGATTTTTTTGCTTACCCCTAATTCCACAATTCTACACTATTTATCACTTTCCTTAAAATGTTATAGTTGTCCCCATATATCTAGTACTTCCTTTTATATGGGTATCTATCAATACACCAAAATAATGCATTTATTTAATATTAAGAATATAACTTTATATATGAAAGATGTACGGTAAGTGAATCATACTAAGGGAGAAAAATATTTTTAAGAGTATATCAGACGTTAAGTGAACTACTTGCAACTTAAAGTTTTCTACAAACATATATGGCTATATGCTCATGTTCTAGACACCTTTATCAATTTCCTACTCCTTAAAACGATAATGGAGTATTAGATATATATGATTATATACACAAACAAGTTAGTAGCAGATCCCTGGGTTTTTTTATTAATCAAATCTAATAATATTTGATTTTAATATGTGGGAAAAAACTAGAAAGATGCATTTCCTATTTCCATTTATGCTCAAATTAGGTAATTTGCCCGTGGTAAAAGAACATGACCGACCAATAGACTACTAATATAAATAATGGAGAAATGTCCCGGGAATATCTTTCGTATCCATGATCGCAATGAAGAATTAATCATAAATTTTCTCGGTCCAAAAGCTTTCATGTTAACGGGATATCAAGAAAGTCCATTTGAAAAGTCCCCATTGATATAAGCTAACACTTATATTCTCAATAGAGTTGTTGTTACGTGTTTAGATTAAGATACCGTTAAACACCAAATAAGAATGCATATAATTGTTTTTCAAGATAAGAGATATACAAGAACTAAGCACTTAAAATCTCAACAAGAACTATAAATAAAACATGATCATGTCGCATCAAATCTAATTTGAGCATATAACATCTTTCTATAGTAAGTACAATACTGGAATAAGGCTAGGCTACATGGTGAAAGGGAAACTTTGAATTCTCTGTCAAGTTTGAAATAGATAAAAAAGATTGTGAAGTCACAAGTTATGGTTGTATAAATTGTGTCATGCCCACCAGGCCAGGACCATATCTTCTTTATCATATAACTTGCTTACCAAGAAGGATGTGGTTATTTAATACTAAGAATATTTCTTCAGATAAAGAAGAACTTTTTTTTACCATATATAAACATATATTCAGCAAGTCAATCATAAAAAGAGAAGTATATGTTACGAGTTTATCACATATTTAGTGGTTTTTACAAAAAAATTATAATTTTGGGTGTTATAGTCGTTTAATATTGTACGAGAGCTAAGGAATTTTAATTGTACATACTTATATTTTGGATACCTTTATCTATTTCTTATTCTTAGACACTTAGTAGAATCTAAGGAATTTTACATCAAAATATGGACCAAAACTAGAAAGATACATTTAACTTCGATCCCATTTCTATTTGTGATAAAACTTGGCAATATGCTGGTGATAGAAAACATGACATGAAATACTAATCAATCACAATGGAGGAATGTATCATTTCACCACTAATTTGCTTCAAGCCATCCATGACAAAATATAAAACATTCCACAACCTTATATATAATTTCTACCACACTAATCATCAACATAAAAAAACGCATTTCAAAATAAACATTGGTTTATACATCATGTTATTGGTGCAAACTTATAACTTTATTCATCACAATTCTCATTATATAAAGATTTATATAGACAAACTTACTTGACTAGTATCACATGAATAACCTAATCAATTATTAATATTTCTACATTAATAAATCAGCATTAAAATAAAATTATCTTATCAATATTTTACTTACAATTCTGAATCATAATTCCAACAATACATAAAAAACCACATCACAAACCAAAACCACTGTTAACCTTATTTTTGTCGCAACCTTTTCAGCTTTTTTCACCTTTTTTCACCGGAGACTTGTTGGACTTAGGCTGCTTTGTCACTGGATGGTTTCTTCACATGAGAGACTCCGATTTCTTTGCAGGCTTAAAAGCAGCAATACCAGTTTTCTTCACCTACTCCACTTTCTTCTTAGCAATTAGGATCTTAGAAACCTTTAGCTTTTTTATTAATAGCGTCCGATAACTTGTACGAAGCCTGAACCTTGAAGAGCTTTCCTTTTGTAGCAGATTACTTCAATTCCTAGTATCTTACTGATATTCGTTGGCGAAGTGCCATCCGCTTCTCCTCAATATATTTACTAATTGCGTAAGGGCTTGAATCTCCTTTCTCCTTTAATGCCAGCAAAGCGTCATTGATCATTTCAACATTTCAAACCAAAATTCAGTTAGTAAATCATTAAATAAAACATATATAATTTCAACCAAATTATGATTTTAAACTTAATTTTACATATACAATCATAAAAAAATTACGGACCCACAATCGAATAGATACCGAACCCAACAACTCACCACAGTCTAGTCCAAAAAAGCTAGCAATCAATCTAGTATACATTAGCTATTGCTATGTTTTGTTGTAGAAATCGATAGACTATAATATAGTATATACTAGGGTGAAGTACAAGAATAACCAATTTCTATATAAAATAAAAAAAGAATTATTGGTGTAGAATTTTGGTTAATTTTATCCTTTATGATACCCAACCGACACTATACATGAGATACCCAACTATTAATGGAATATCCCTTATATGAAATATCCAACTACCAGTAAAGTATCTTATATATTTTTGGATACCCAATTGTCAGTGAAGTATTCAATCGGCTAAAATTGGCCATTTTTTACGGAATGTTTATTTTGATTAATTTAAAAAAATGGTTATTTCTGTCATTTTTTCTACATACTACCTTGGTTGAAACTGAAAAAAATAATATGATAGGATAAACACTACTCCTCCAGTATTATCATAGATATATACATCTTGTGCTTTACATGATAATAAAATGATCTCTTATAAAAGCATAAATAGTTTGTATTAGTTTGGTAATACGATATAAGTAGAAACTTGCTAACCTCCCAACCACTTTAGTGTTGAAAAAGTATGACTTTGGGGTTATATTTTATTATAAAAGTTGTAATTATAATATATTTAATACTTATAAAATCGTAATACTTTTTCTAATCGATACGGGATGTTACAATAATAATTAAATAAAAAATAATCACAACCTTTTCTTTCACTTTGCTAATAAGGTACTTTTTGATAATAAAAATTACATAAATAATGAATATAAAAAGATATATTAAATTCAGCTTAATATTTATAATATTTACGCATACATAACTTAAATGAGATATAAAATATTTTTAATATAAATGTACGAGTAGCATTTTTGTAATTATATAATTTGACTGAAAAATTATAAATTTATCATTATAATATACTATATACATGTAACTCCAGTTAGCAAATACAATAGGAATTTTTCTCTATTTATTTAGGGAATGAACTATATGTATTTGGAGTTACTCCAAGTAGCCCAAAATTGTAATTAAAAAAGTGTGTCTTATAAAAATGTGGGCAAAAACTAGAAAGATGCATTTCGTGTCTCTATTTATTCTCAAATTAAGAAATGCGTCGTGGAAAAAAATATGACCGGATAATAGACTACTAATAAAAATAATAGAGAAATGTCCTAGGAATATCTTTTGTATCCATCATCGCCATGAAGAATTAATCATAAATTACTAGTTTCAGAATTTTGGCTAATAACCTTTGGGATACACAATCGACAATATACATGAGATACCCAACTGTCAATAAAATATCGTATATATGAAACATCCAACTACTAGTAATGTATCTTATATAAATTGTGATACCCATTTTGTTGGTGAAGTATCCAATTGGCTAAAAATTGACCACTTTTTCGAAATGATTATTTTGATTAATTTTAAAAATCGTTATTTTTATTATTTTTTATACATAACTGTGTGTTGAAACTAAAAAATAATGTAAGAGGCTAAACATGACTCCTGTATTATTATAGATATATACATCTTGTGGCTTATATGACAAAATGATCTCTTATAAAGAGCACAAACAGTTTGTATTAGTTTGATAATATAAGCCCGAACTTCCAACGAGCAACTCGAGCCTCACCTACCTCTCTCGCACACACTCCCCGCCCCTACCTCTCGCAAACCCTCCTCTTCTTTTTACAGATTCAATTCATTCTCCGCACTTCATCTTCTTCATCTTCTCGTCATTTTTAATCAATCTCTTGCTCTTCTTCATCATCTCTGCATTGGATTTCGACTCCATAGCTTTCAGTCAAAAGCCAATCTGATGATAGTATATGAGAATATAAGATGAATGTGAGAGGAGGAGGGGATGGTGAATGTGGGGAAGTCGAAATAGGAGGATAGAGAAAATTGTAAATCGAAGATGAGGCGGCCATATCAATTGGTTCTGTTTGTGATGGTTTTAGATATAAATGATAAATGGCTAAGGTTTCTGTTAATGGGCTGGGCTTTGATTTAATTAAGCCCTTGTTAATTATATTTGTTTTAATTATTATGATTTAGATCTTATTTTTGTGTAAATTAATTTAATATTATTATTTTATGCTAGAACTAAAATTTTACAAAATCTTATTTTAACAATACATCATTTTAAGAAAAAAAGAATGAATCATGATTTTGGCTGATTTTATCATAAATTCCACCGATGTTAATGTGTAGTGAAATTTAGTATAAAGTTTAATTATATCTTATTGGTGAAAATAATCAAGGTCTGATGATTAAAAAATATTTAAAAAGTTCATATATTATTTTTTGAATTCATTTTAATATCCGTACGGTGGGACTTTTTAATATTTATTTGAATATAAGGAACATTCTAGGTTTGGAAATCCCTAAATTCGATTTTGTAAACGTAATTTAAATTTAATTATATATATTAGTGATATACCAACATTTCATATCAAAATAATTTAATTTGGTTTTCCATTTTAACAGTGATGCATCAGTTTGGCTAGTACGACTAACCAGTGTTTGTCATAAATTGGTGTTTTTTTAAATTCATCAATCCAAACGTATAGATGTCAATATATATATATATATATATATATATATATTAGTGATATAACCAAAGTTTCATATCAAAATAATTTTATTTGGTTTAATATTTTAAAAGTCAAACATCAGTTTGACTAGTACAAATACATAGTGTTTAGTCCTGAATTGGTATTTCAATTTTTTTAAAAATATTTATTATCGATCCAACCTTATGGATTTCGATAGATATACATATTAGTGATATAAACAAAGTTCCAGATCAAAATAATTTTATTTGGTTTTACAGTTTAAAAGTCAAATATCAGTTTGACTAGTACAACTACATAGTATTTAATCCTAAATTGGTGTTTTAATTTTAAAAAAAAATACATTTCATCGATCCAACCATATGAATATAAATAGATATATAAATTAGTGATATAACGAAAATTTCAGATCAAAATAATTTTATTGTGTTTTCCATTTTAAAAGCCGATCATCAGCTAGTACAACCAAATAATGTTTAGTCCTCAAATGGTGTTTTGATTTTTTTATAAATATTATACATCGATCCAACCGTTCTAATGTCAATATATATATATATATTAGTGATATAACGAAAATTTCAGATGAAAACAATTTTATTTGATTTGCCATTTTAACAGTCAAACATTAGTTTAACTAGTACAACTACCTAGTATTTGGGTTGCGGTTTGCTTTTTTCTAATTTTATGTATCACAAAATTATTTTGGCCCACTAACTATTAATAAAGTAAAACATGTTGCCTCAGTCCAACATAATTATTTTTTCAAGAACTAAAATTTAACATTTGGATAAATTGTATTCTCTCTCATTCACATATTTTTCTTTATATATTTACTAAACTTTAAATAATTAAAAAAAATCAAAATATAGTATGAAAAAATAAACTAAGTAAATATAATAATATATAAACATGTGATATAGTTTAGATAAGACATAGAGATAAAAAGTCATATATCAGTTTGACTAGTACAACTACTAGTCTTGAATTGGTGTTTTGATTTTTTTAAAAAATTTGGTCGAATTTAGGGGCTAAATTCGACCGATTTAATTTCGACCGTTTTCGGTTAAAATTGGTTGTAAATACGACTGTTTAAATACGACCATTTGAATTCGACCGAGGCCGGTTGAATTTAGGCGTGTCCAAAGGATTCGACCATCTGCGGTCGAATTTAACGCCGTTCGAATTTAAATCAGTTGTATTTAACCTTATTTTCTTGTATTGTTTATAACAAATACTAAACACCAAGAAAGTATCGAAAAAAACAGAAAATTAACATGGTTCTTAAAACTTTAAATATATATTGATTCCACTATATTTTGCTTCACAATCCAACCAATATCAAAATGTAAAACATTTTACAATCTTATTAACCTATACAAACTACTCTAGCCCTACTCAAGCTCCGGCCTTCTTTGCTTTCCTAACAGGAGAAGGAGCAACAACAGCAGCATCAACAGCCTTCTTCGCGTTCTTAGCAACAGCTGCTTTCTTCGGCTTAGCAGCACCAGCCTTCACAGCACGTACCATCTTTCACAGTACCAGCCTTCACTGTCAGGCGGAGCAGCATCTTCATTGTTTTTTGCATGTTCACCAATTTTCATTGCACTCACAGCCTTCTTAACAGTGTCCGCTAACTTATACGAGGCCTTCACCTTGATCAGCTTTCCTTTTGCAGCAGAGTTCTTCAATTGCTGAACAAGAATCTTTCGAAAATTAGCTGGCAATGAAGACTTCTGCTTCTCCTGGATGTATTTACCGATAGCATAAGGACTCGAGCCTCCTTTCTCTTTCAATGCTAATAGAGCGTCCTTGATCATCTGCAATTCAACATTTCAAACCAAAATTCAATTGATAAATCATCAAATTAAAAACATTAAAAACAAATTGATATCATAATAGAGAGAGAGAGATATGTCCGTTGTACCACAAAATGAGGACGAGAAACATTTTTGGCAGATTTGGGCTTGCTGGTCGGAGCTTTCTTCCCCTTTGCCGTCGGTTAACAGATCTCGAGCTTAGGTAAAATTGAAAGGAAATGATATGACTGATATCATATGCCGTAAAAAGCTCAATTATGAACTAATATGATTGATTGTGCTATTTTCATCTGGTATTTATAGTCCTAGAGGAATAATATCTTGAATTCTGATTGCTCAGTTAGAGGTCACACGGATGGCTAACTTTTGTTACGAAAATTGTGAGGACGTGGATAAATTTTAGATCGTTGATTGGAATTTTGAAGCCTGATGGTTATCAGAGATGGTTATCCTCCCAAGTGTGTATATTTATTTGGATTTTTCTTTGAAATTTTCTATTTTGAAATTTGAATATGAATGTTTCTATGATCGGTAAGAAACAAATGAAATCATTTTTGCAAAAAAGTATAATTATCTTCGTCAACATAATTGATTTATTTATATGAAATTATTAAAATATTGACAACTAGGTACTGAGATTTTGAAAGAATATTAATTATAACACAAAATTATATTTTTTAAATTTTCATGTTTATTTTGTTAAATTAATTGAGAAATCATAACATTGAAAAGTTCTATAAATTATGTCAAATCGTATTTTTCCAAAATTCAAATATTATCATGTTTTCAAAATATATTTCAAATTTAAAAAATTAGAGAAAGAAAACTATCAAGTTTATTCTTGGTATCTAATTTATTTTGCACATATCGATAGATGGCTATATTCTATTTTTAAATTAAATTTGAAATATTTTATTATTATTTTATAAGTTTTATTATATTATTACTCATTTAATATTTATGATGTAAATATGATGTGATGTATCACAATCCTATAATATGTTCTATATATACCATTCTTTTCTTTCTGTTTATTAGTATGGTAGGAGAATAAAGTTGATGAGAACCAACACTGTTAGTACTTGGTGACCCGAATCTACACAACCTTTTTTTTTCTATAATCCACTCCATATGCTCTTGGATCCGTATATCTAGTTACCTAAAAAAGGAAGAACACAAATCAGCAATTAAGATCATCACCTTAAGACAACATTCATGCTTAGAAAAGATTTAAGGGGCTTATCAAAGAATGAAACTAGAAATATATATTAGAGGAATCAAATAATATTTGTGAGATGAAATTAAATTATTTTATGTTTTTATCAAAAATTTTATATTGGAGTTTTATGAATTTAGGAATTACTGCCCTATTTTCCCCCTTCCCCACTTTTTTATAATGGCGTCATCTTGGAAAAAAAACTTATCATCATTCCATTCTTTCAATTTCATGTTACCATTTTGAAAAAAATATTAAATTGTTAGATATAAGTTATTTATCACATTTTAAGGAGAAAGGAAACATAAAAAACTTATTTACGATTCCATTATAATTTTTATAAATGAAATAATTTTTTTATTAAAAATATTTATTTATAAGTAAGGAAAATATTTAATTGTTATATTCACCAATTTTCGCAATAATAGCTTGGTTTACCCCAAAGAAAATAGACAGAGGACACAATGGAGAATTTTCGAAAATGCAATCAAGTCTTAAACCGAAAATTGATATAACACTACAACAAATCAGGGCTTTTTGGACACACAACTTACGACGTTTTTTTTGCGCGCCTAACTTACAACGTAAAATTCATTCCGTCGTAATTATTTACGATTAATTACGACGGAAAACAAATTCCGTCGTAAGTTAATTATTTTACTATTAAAACTATCACCAATTGAATAAAAAACTGGAATCAGCCGCGTAGACGAACGCCGTCGTCTTTAATTTACGACGATAATTTTAATTTCCGTCGTAAGTTCAATATCTTATTATTATATTACCATTAAATTTTATTACAAAAAGAAAAATAAAAGCTTCTTTGAACGACGACGTCATTTAATTATAACTTGCGACAAAATTTCCGTCGTAAGTTGTACAACTAACCGCAATGAATGCCACCTACGAGCATTTGTTAGCCGTTCAAAAGTATAATATTTTAAACAAACTTACGACGGAAATTCGATTCAGTCGTAAAGTAATTCGTGCAGTGTGCAAAATGCTACTGTCTCTTTTGGAACTTCATTCTTTTAACCTTTTTTTCCTAACAAAACATATCTTCATATTATTCAAAATACATAATGACCTATCAACAATGATTTTAACAATCTTCAATTTGTAGATGTCTTACGATAAATGTAGTGATAAGGCCTTTGATGAGCTACTCCTCTTACCTGGAGATGTGTTTCCGGAAGGGCATAAACTTCCTTTTAATTATTATGGCGTTAAGAAGATGGTCAAGAAGTTGAGCTTGGGATACGAAAAAATACATGCATGTGAGAATGATTGCATGTTGTTCTATGGTGATGATAAAGATTTGGAAAATCGTAAGTAGAGTTAAGCCGATACAAAGATGCAACTAATGGTGGGAGTGATACCATTCCGAGGAAGATCTTAAGATATTTTAGGATCACTCCTCGTCTGCAGCGTTTGTACATGTCTACTCACACAACCCAACATATGAAGTATCACAAGAATAGAATTGTGGCTGGAGGGGTTCTTAGTCACACTGCAGATGGAGAAGAATGGAAAGATTTTGACAAGAACTATCCAGATTTTGCAGCGGATATTCGTAATGTAAGGCTTGGTCTTGCCACTGATGGTTTCCCCCCGTACAGTAATACTACTTCTATTGTATACTCAGTTTGGCCTGTTGTACTACTTGTGTACAACCTTTCACATACCCTGTACATGAAGGATCCATACATGTTTGAGCCAATCCAGAAGAGTATATGTTGACACCCGAGCAGATCTGTCTTTTAGCACATGATGTGGTGGAAGGAGACTCATCACTACCTGAAGACCATCCTATTACGAGAGAAACACATCAAGCCATTGTTAGGGTCATAGTTGAGGTGCTAAACAATATCTATAAGATGGATGGACCTTGAGCTGCCTAGGTAAAACTTGTCGTTAGCATTTTCTTTTTTTCTAAAATGAAACGGTATATGTTATGCTAATGTTTGTACATGCTAAATTTGTACCAGATTTTTATACAATATCTTCTTTGATTGGGTCATAAACTCTTTGATATTGGAATGTTAGTAGTGCTTTCCTGAAAAATTCTTCATACATAGGTGGAACTGCAACATTACTATACTTCAAGTGCTTTATTACCTGAATTTTATAACATAAATAGAATCATTTAGGATAAATTAGTACATTTTAAAAATCAACAGACAGGACGAAGTCACGACTAAATTCGGGAGTTTAAGATGGTGCTGGGGAATGAATTTTTTTTTTTTTTAAAAATAACAATATCGGTAACACTTACCTTGTCATAGCTTTTGAATTTCTTAATAAGAGCGTGGGCCTTTTTTAGGCCCATTCCAGGCAAAGACTGGAAATAGTCACAACCACTTAAAATGCACATCTCCAGAAACATCTGCTTGGTGAAATCAGTAAGATTTAGCTCCTTGTTCTGTTGTAGACGAGATGACTGAAATTCAACACCTTGTCCAAACTTGTCCATCTTGTAGATGATCTGGATTTATGAGATGATTAGAGTTTCTCAAATGTAATAAAAAAGAAAGTAACCTTTTTGCTAAGTATATATCATATCATCCACAAATTAAAATATCACAGGAGATGCTCAAGGGTCTCAGTAAAATAAAAATTACATAGCCCACAAAATAACATACTCTTGGACAACCAAATGGTATCAAGTCTGAGTCCTCAGTTATAACTGCGTCAACCAGTTTGCTGACAGCCAAGAAGGTCATTTGCGCATCTGCCTCGTAAGGAGCCACAACATAAGCAACATTCTCCTGCTTTAAGACCTTCCAAACGAAGATGCATATAAGAATCTCCACATGTCAGAAGGATGACACAAAAATCACTGAGACGACAGTGAGTTTAACACATGATATAAACTTAATACAACATTATGCGCAGAACAGTGGAACACATTTTTTATTGCAAAACTCAAACAATACCTGAATCAGATCATATGCAATAGAGGGTGTTATATCAACAGCTTTTGAATAGCACTCATAAGCAGCAGATCGATTTCCACCTGATTCATGCTCCAGTGCGCGTGCAAGATTTTCTTTTCTTGACCTGTGATCAGCAAAACTAGTTAGATTTTCTTTAAATAAAATATTAACTGTGATGAATAAATACCTGACATCATTGACCAGAAAACTTTTCACAACTACCATAAATGAAATTGATCAAAGATATTAATTTGAAATATATCACAAAAGATTTATACTTAACTCAACTAGTGCCCGTGAAAACGTGACAAAAAATTCTCAAACATGCATGTCTAGATACAAGAAATTATTGCATACTGAGTACGAAGACAGCTATAATTATTAGTGACAGATCAGGTGGAGTACGTGATGGAGATAGATCTTCTGTATTTCTAAAGGTACACAGAGCATCTCAGAGTTTTAAACTATTTTTATTAGGGAATGTTTGAACCGACACAACTAATCATATCATTTGAGAAAACAAAAGAATAAGTGTGGCTGTGAACTTTTGACCATTTGGGCATCCTTCCTTGACAATTTAAATTCTTTGTACCATCTGCAAACAATGCCAACACTCTTACCATGATTCATATGTGTAAAATGTAGCAAACAACCACCTTATCAGTTCAAAATGAAATTAGATGTGTATGACCCAAACTAGCACTTGTCTTCATGAAACAAAATACACAAAAAAAAGTATACATCTGTCCAATTCCCAGCAGATAAAATCAAATTCGGATACCTTGCTCGCTTGTTCTCTTGCTCACTCTTCATTGGTAGATGACCTCCGTCGAAGACAAGAATTGGTTTAACACCATGATGCCGCAACATATTCACTCTATGCATACAATAGCCAATATGCCTGCGAGTTACAACACAAACCACAACCATAAATCACGTAACATTCAATCAATTTTATCAGGAATACGAAACTACTAATCTCCAACCTAATCACTCTTACACCAGAAAAGTCAGTTATGGTTTGTAGATTTCAATGATGCTATTGACAGCTTAGCTTGTCATGATTCCCCATTAATGTATGTTGTCTTCAGAGTTCAGAGTAAGCTTGCCACAGAGTACATGAAATTTATGAATAGTTACCTCGAGTGTAAATTCTTAAATAACAATTATGTAAGCCACAATTTTTTTTGACATTGTTTTGTTCTCTATAAAGGGGTCCACTTCCTATTAAAAATATTGTAGGAAGATATGCAATGCATTTCTTTAGAAGACCTGTTATCTGATATGCTCTAGATCAAAGAATTATGGAATACAGGTACTAATACTCGCCTATTTCTTGCTAGTAGACCTTCTAATTTGTGCACATTATATTTTATTGTCACGTCTTGTAAATAGAACCACTTATTAACCAGTAAACGGAACCTGTAGATTGAAAAGCACAAAAGGCACAGGAACAAGAATTATTACATTTATGTACGCATATTAAACAAAAAATATCCAAGAAACCGGATACCAACTAACAGGCTACAATGTTACAAATCATCGGTCATGACAACAATATCATCGGAACCATTAGATTATCAATAACGAATGGTTGTGATAACTAATAAATTTTTCCCATTTTATATAAAGTGATAAGTAGATAAAAAAAGATATAAAAAGAGTAAAATCAAGACCTTGATTCTAAAAGTTCAGTTTGTACTAGGGGTTATTTGACCGACGCTAAAAGTTCAGTTTGTACTAGTGTCTGCATAACAAGACTCGAATATAATTTCCCTTTCAAAAATAGCAAAATGAGCAATTAAATTACATTACATTACTTCACACAACTTTACTGCCTCAGTTTCAATTCCTGTCACACATGACAGCATCACATAAGTTTTCCGCCTCAATTTCAATTCTAGTTACAGATGACAAGAATCACACTTACCATAACAAACTCACACAATAAACAACGTACAGAGAGAGAGAGAAACCAGTAGTAATCCTTCCTTCCTCGGCGTCTTTCTTATTCTCTCTATTGGTCCCAATCTCCTTCTTTCCTCGGTGTCTTTCTTTTTCTCTCTACTGGTCCCCTTTCCTGTAAACTGTAAAAGTAGCCTAATGTTGGCCACAAACAAAAATTGTTCTAACATTATTTACTCGAAGTCATAAAACACACAACTTTGGACAATTAACAAAAATATAGGGTGTAATGTACTTATTTATGAAGAACCCTAAATACCAACAAAGCAATCAATCTCACGGGAGATGCACCACTAAGAAATCAATCGAACCTGGGTATTCCCATAGAACCCAAAAACATCATTGGCGCTGGTAAAGTATAGTCGATTAGGAAGAGGCTATAAAATCAATAATCCCCTCATTTGGTACCGTTAAAGGCTCACCGTCATATATATCGAGAGGGAGAGAGCAAGGTTTGTAAAACAGATCCATGAATCAAAAACCTATTGAAAGCAAACCGTTATAGAGAGGGGTCGAGAGGGGAGGTGGGTGGGTTGGGGGAGGTGGGTGGGTTGGAGCTCGTGAGTCGTGTCAAACCGAGTGCGTAGAAACTAGAAAAAGACAAGTCAATTACCTTTTTTTTGACCTAAGATATAGTAGATAGACCCAAAATATAATATAATTAATATATAGAGATGTGTTTTTTGTAAGTACAAGTTCTAGAATAATATGGTTCACTAATAAATATATGTATACAGATATATGCTTTCAAATACTGACTTTTCAATGGCAAAATCAAAATTTTGAATATTTTTTATTTAATCATCCAGTGTTAATATATGAATATGGTATATTATAGTAGATAACATCGTTCATCAGCCGCATAAAGGTTGCAGGTGATCGATAAAAAAATAATAAATATATTTAAATAAAGCCACAACCCAAAAATAAGTAAGTCCTTCAAACTTTTTTACGATTTCAATTTTAATATAATAATAACATATATGTTTCTTTCAATTTACTTGTAACAAACATATATTTATATATTTATATTATTTTTTCCTTTACCAAAATAAATATACCTTATGCTTGGATCATTGAAATTATGTATAATATTTTAAAACAATTTTATTTATAATATAATTTTCATTTTAATTTAACATTATATTATATATATTTATATATGCTATTATATTTTCAATTATACATTAAAATATAATTTTACAATAATATAATATATACTACTTTGAAAATTATAATATTAAAATATAACTTTCATATTATAACATATATAATTAATTTAATTACATGTTCCCGGTAACAGTGAATTATAAGATTATATTATTGATAATAAATTTATAAAACTTTAATTATATTTTATATCATATAATTTTAAAATTATATTATAAATATCATTATATATTTATATTTTAATTTCAAAATTATATCATATATAATATTTTTTTATTAAATCATCATATATGTAAATCTAAGCATCAACAATTTGTAATCAATTTTATTTATCTCATCAACAACGATACCTATGGTATATCATATATACAATCCAAAATTAACTAATTATTTTTATTGTATAATTATTTTATTATTATAGAGCCAAGCAACGCACGCTTAAATACTAGTTATATATATAATCATATGTTACATGATAATTATAAAATTAAATAAATATAATATAATTTTAAAATCAATATAACACCTAAGGCGTCAGCATTCTATTCACCGACGCTACAAGTGAACCTATAGCGTCGGCATTCTCCCGACCGACGCTACAAGTGAACCTCTAGCGTCGGCATTCTCCCGACCGACGCTACAAGTGAACCTCTAGCGTCGGCATTCCCCCGACCGACGCTACAAGTGATCCTATAGCATCGGCATTTTCTAGCCCGACGCTACAAGTGAACCTTTAGCGTCGGCATTCTCTCGACCGACGCTACAAGTAGACCTATTGAGTCGGCATTCTCTCGACCGACGCTACAAGTGAACTTATAGCGTCGGTGTTTTGCCCGACCGACGCATAAAAGTATCTACAGCGTCGGTTCTGTCTTTAACCGACGCAAAAGGGGCGACGCGGAAAGTCATTTTTCTACTAGTGAAGGCTTGGTCTTGCCACTGATGGTTTCCCCCCGTACAGTAATACTACTTCTATTGTATACTCAGTTTGGCCTGTTGTACTACTTGTGTACAACCTTTCACATACCATGTACATGAAGGATCCATACATGTTTGAGCCAATCCAGAAGAGTATATGTTGACACCCGAGCAGATCTGTCTTTTAGCACATGATATGGTGGAAGGAGACTCATCACTACCTGAAGACCATCCTATTACAAGAGAAACACATCAAGCCATTGTTAGGGTCGTAGTTGAGGTGCTAAACAATATCTATAAGATGGATGGACCAGGAGCTGCCTAGGTAAAACTTGTCGTTAGCATTTTCTTTTTTTCTAAAATGAAACGGTATATGTTATGCTAATGTTTGTACGTGCTAAATTTGTACCAGATTTTTATTAGTACCACATATTAAACCAAATGGCTAGGCTTATCATAGTATAAAGATTAATATAGAAGCAACATGATTAAATATAAATAATTGATCAAATTTAGTGAATAATTAAATAATGAATGAAATTGGCAGTTTAGAGCATGTGCTGATTTTTAATAAGATGGTCCTAAAACCAACAACGCTCCTGCATAACAGACTTTATATGAAAGATTGTAATTAGGCTTACAACTAGCAATTTATTTTATTTGTAATTGTCGATCTTTGAAATTACTATAAGTCTCTATTAGAGTTGTATACTTGTGTGCCGTTGTGTTACAAGTATAATTAATATAACACGTAGTTCATTCATTTTATGTTTACTTGATTAAAAGAAAAACTTGTGAATAACTTAGTCATGACATTTACCACAAGGAAAGTGTGCTAATTTGCACAGATGATATACATTCAAATTTGGTTGAATTTAAGTGCAAACTCCGATGATAAATTTACAGTTTTGAGCAACATACGAACAGATTAGTCAAATAATTCATATATTGGTTTTTTTATTATGTACCCACATGTCCATTTGATTTTTTTGACTGAGATTGCAGTTCATTTGCTTTTTTTAACTGAGATGCTAGTTCTTGGCCTGTGATATTAGCTAGTTTCTCTCTTGTACACTATCTTGCGCCATCATAATTTTTAATAAGTTTTTGGATAATTTTTAGTGTAAAGAGTTTATTTTTTTGTATGTTTTGAACAACTAATTTTTAGATATTTTTAATTACTTTTTGAATTTAATAACGCTCATGTAGTTCAATTAAATCTGCGACATTTTTAGAGCTGTTTTTGTCCAGATTTTCTGTACTATGCACTTGAGCAGAATTGTTACTCCATAAATGAGATTTTAATTACACTTGTCATATAAATTTGTTAACTTATTTACGTGTACATTGTAGAGGAAGACCATAGCTACAGAAAATGACACTGAGGGTGGTGGGAGCGACAGTAAGAGTACTGAGTCTGAAGATGATCGCGATATGAGTGCTTCGCCTTATGATCATGTCCCCCGTGGCGGTCTGGTTATTAGGGGTTGAATAGATGTTTGTAAGATAATCCAAATTATGTTTGTAAACTGAATTTGGGTTTTTGGATGTTTGTACATATAAGTTTGCGTATGATACTCTAGGCTTTTGCTTGTGAACGAGTATGGATTTACGGTCGTATTAATATTATTTAGGTATTTTGACTTGCAGTGTTAATTATACATGTTGGTAGTGCTTGGTTACATATTTTAAATTAGGGATTGATGTCTGATTGAAAGCCTGGTTTAGAATTTGATTTGGAAGCTAAAAATGGCTGGAAATTAAATGGTAAGAATAAATATTTTTCTGGAAATACAAACTTATGACGACTGTTAATAACATTTTTCGTCTTAATTTAATTTTTCTAAAAATCAAATACGACATTTTTACTGACGGAAGTTAATAGCTTACGACATATAATTTCGTCGTAATAAGGGTTCAAATTTATTACATGTGGGTCCCACTTTATAACATCCGACGATATTTCTGTCGGAAGTTACCAACATATGACGGAATATTATGTCGTAATTTTTTATTATTATTTAACCCCAGAAGTGGGTCCCAGTGTTTCAACTTACGACGCAATGCAAATTTGTGATAAAATTTCGAACTTTCTACTCGAGCAAAAATGACGGAAAAAACTTGTCATAATTGGCTCAATTACGACGGTTTCCGAACAATAAAACCGTCGTAAATGCCCCATTTTGTTGTAGTGTAATGAACAAAATAATAGCCTTCTAAATTCAAGCTAGTTAAGGAAATTGTTCAGGAACTACAACAATTCAAGATAGTTAAGGAAATTGTTCAGGAACTACAATCTTTAGGCCAATCTTTTTTAAATTTGGCAAGTAATATTATAGGAAGGCACATCATTTATCATTTAGCACATCATTAAATATGTTCTTATATAAAATAACACCCCAACAACTTTTATAGATGTAGCATGGAGAAAAACATACTATTGGACATTTTCATATATAAAACAATGGATATATACTTCTCATCTTGTCGATGGTTTAAGTCTTGATGGAGACAAATGCGTGCATGAATAATTTCTGTACAAATTAAGGAATCTAAGAAACATTAATAACATAATATTATTTTCTTTGCATATAAAGAAGATTTAAATGCTTCATGAGAATTCTTTAGGTTTTTATTTTGAAATCGAAAGTAATTAACTCCCTATTGAAAAGACCATTTCCGGGTTTTGTTAGGTCAAGTTATGCGCATAATATCCTTTTTTCCAAGAAATTGAAATCGTATTAATTAATTAAATATTTGCACATACATTAATTAAATCCGAGTGTGCATTATCCACTCATAAAACACAATCCGCTATGGAATGAGTAAGTCTCGCTAAATAGTACATTACTTGATTCAAAAAGTGTTTGTAGGGATGGACATTCACTCCGCCTCGTTCGGGTCGGGATTTAAGGAATTTTTTAGGGGCGAGACGGTGATGAGGGAGAATTTTATGAAGATTTCGGTGATCGGGGGGATCGGGGCGGAGTGATTCCTCGCCCTGATTGTGTATATAAATAATATGTATATATATAATATAAATATATTACTAAATTAATAATTAAAATAAATAAATTTTATAATATTATTTGAATTTAAAATAATCTATAATTTATTGATCAATATTTTATTTTACATTATAATATAATATAATACAATATATTTTTATAACTTAAAATTTGCCGTTTATTTGTATTATATAAAATTTTGATATAATTTGATATTAAAAATATGAGATAATTTCAATATATTTATATGTTATCAATTAGTATTTTAATTTTTTTATTAAAAATATAAAATATAAAATTACATTATTATTTTTTAATTAAAAATTTAAATTCCCCGAAAACCTGTGGGGATCCCCGTTCCTTGTTCGGGGCGGGTATCGGGGTTCAGCGCGATTTTTGGGATCGATATGAGGGATTGGGGGCGGGGACACCACTTCCCGACCTCGAAGTGCCCCGTGCCCATTCCTACATGTATGACCACTTGAAATATGTTTTTACCACCACGCTGCTCCACTGTTTTTTATCCAACTCAAGGTTTACCAAGGCTGTCCTGATGCCTATTTCCGTGGTCACTTTTGATAAAATGTTGCCTTGCTTGCATCATTCTATAGACTCAATAAGTCCACTTACATAATCTTGAGCCATTCCAGAAAAACTAAAATAATGAGAAACTGCAAATAGTGTCGTGTCAGTATTTAGTTTAATTGTATTTTCATCTGGTACGCTCTAATGCTACGCACCATCCATCTGTGTCATGAACCCAAGAGATGTGTCAGTGGTTTTATCTTGAGCATTTTTCCATTGATTGAAGAGAGTTTTTGCTGAAGTGACCAACTCTACAGCTTCCAATCCTCGTTGTTTCCATACTTTCCAAGTCGACTAACACAACAATGCTATCGGACTTAAATCATCACCTTAGTACTGTTGAGAAAAAAACCAAAGCAAACCTGAGAACATTCCACGTAAAGGTGTGCACAGTTTGGTTTGACTTGGTTTTTACCGAAAATCATTACCAAACCATGTATGTCGGTTCAGTTTCTAGTTATTAACCGTAATTAAACTGCTCGAAACGGTTATTTTTGGTTCGGTTAACAGTTTGTCGGTTTCATTTTTTTTTGTTTTTATTTTTTTCAAATTTATTTGTTTAATACAATGCTGAAAAAATTATAAGTGCCATTTTACCTTTTGAGATTTCATTTAAAAACAAAAATGAATATTAGTAATTATTGCGTAGCCGGTTAACCCCATCTTTGCTGGTATACAAGTGCTACTATATTATTACATAGATAATTACCATTGTAAAAGTAACCTCCCAGAAGATTCACAATTGATAGATCCATATTTAGCATCTTTTTATTACCTATTTTATTTCTGTTTTCGTAATTTCATTAATAAAAAAATTATCTTATTTTGTTTTGTAAAAAAATTAATAAAATCAGAATTTGAGATGGAAAAGGTGCAAATAAGGAAGGAGGTTGACTATTCTTGAAGTCAAAGGAATGGGAGGAAATATCAAATACATGTTGGAGAAGAAAAATGAAAAGAAGGAAATATATACTACACCATAAACAACCTATTGTAACACCTAAAAAAGGGTGAATAAAGGCCAAAAAACATTGTTGAAAATGAAGAAAATGGCTATGATAACACTTTTTCAAAAAATAGGACCGTAACTAATATCAGCCCCAACATAGGGGTCTATAGTAACACTTTTTCAATTTTTGGTAACACCAGAAAATGTGAAATCATAGGACATCTATGACTATACTTTTGTTATTTTGGTAACATTAAAATTGTTGTAACTATAGACCTATGGTAACACCATTATGGTATTTGTTACATCTTATTTGGTGTTACCATAACACTAAATTTTGAAAAACAAATTTATCAATAGCTACAACTTGTTATCTATAGTAACACTTTTATATAAACCTTTTATACCTTTACCTACACTTTTAAATCTTTACCAATATTTTTTTTGATATTTACCAACAGAGAATCTGTATAATTTATATCAATAGCTACAGTTTACAGGACTCATTGCTAACACTTTATGAAAAAAAGGGCAATATAATGTTTGAAAATAGAACTTCCCCATTTCAAAGTTTAACAAACATTCATCATCAAAAACAATCCAACCACCAAAATAACCAGATAAGTACTATCAACCACCAACCAGTTCCAAGCCTACCCATTATACCAAAACAAGTACTAGAAACTAAAACTAACTTAGCTAGCTAGGTACCACATCAAGATCATGAAAATTACTGGCTAGGTACAATACAACTTTATGGTGACAACATTATCACTTTTAACATTCTTTCTTCTCTTATACTGCTCACATAGGTTCTTTATCCTTCTCTTCCACTAATGCTTTTTAGGTATCTTCTTTTTTGAAGAGGTTTCCTTCTTCTTTACACTGAAAGAATTATTATGTGAAAAATTATTAAACTAGGCTTGTAATCGAGACTTGTCGTGTTTCACAAAACTCAATCTATGAAAACTCAAGCCATAGATGATTTTTGAATTTAGCCCATTTTGATTGGTGTGATTTTTGTGTAAGCAGGGGATACACCATTTTTAAAAAACGAGCCAATCAAATGAGCTAAACTTATGAAATTTAGAGAAAAATCGATTTATCAGATGTACAAGGTTACACTGTTTGATATATAACTTACTTTTCGAGCTTCTGCCACCTTCATTAGACGTTCATTTATATTGTTTTCCACCATGGTTTCTTTTCACATGTTACAAACAACAGATCAGATATTAATACTATGTACAAGAAGTTCATGTTTAGAATAAAATAGAGAGAAATCTATAGGAATCGAAGTAATATGAGCTAGTCAATATATTTGACAAATAGACAATTGCAAAGTTAAAGAAATTTAAAAGCAAAATAGACTAACAAAGCATACTAATTGTATGAGGCTGTTGTTTTCGGAAAATTATTTGTCAATGCAGGATTTTTCCTCCTCTATTGTGTTATACCATGCACCAAAAAAAGTAAACTGATATTACATGTTCACAAAGACTTGCAAAATCAAAGCACATAGAATTTGTAAAAAACCCTAGATTCACTCAACTATGCAGTACCAACTTCAAAAAAGAAGGCAATTTTGTGATATACACGAGTATGTTAACAAACTCAAAATGATTACGTTTCTAATATAATGTAAAGAAATGAGAAGAAATTGATGTATTAAACTTGAAACAAAAAATTATCAAGTGTGTGTTATGCATGAGATTGATGCTATGTGTAAGTGTATATCAGTGCGTGCTGTAGGTTGTAAAGAACAGGAGATAAATATTTTTGCTTTAGAGTGAGAACTTGAGGTTATTTAACTAACAGTGAATGTATAAATGGGAAGTATAGATGGTATAATTTTGAGAGTATAGTATAGATCATGAAGTGCAGATGATCAGAGTATTTAAAGGTTTAAATTATTTGTTTTAATTATTGCGCCAAAATTGGCTAATTAATTAAAAATTGGTATACTTACGGGGCCGAGTTTTTTCTTGGCTTTGGCATTGGAGCTGCTGCATTAATTGATAATGGGGTTGGGTTGAACTTGGAGCTAAGTTCTGAGAATAGACTCGAGGCTGTCCTCCTACAAGCGGTGCATGCTGATGCAACTTCTGCATAGATTGTACATACTGCTCATAAAATTCTTGTAACTGTTGTAGAGATCACTGCTCTACAGTTGGCCAAGTAGCTGAAGTGCTGGCATTATCTGCAGATGGAGGGGCAGTTGCAGCCTGAGATACTATTGCCTGCGAGGCTTGGGCTACGAATTGTGAACTGTTCTGAGCTCGTGGACTCAAAAAATGTAGTTGGACAATAAATAAGAAATATTATCAATGTAAGAGATTAGGGACTTGCACTAGAAATTGAACATCACATGTAGACATTTGTACACTCACAACACAAGTTTGAGCATGCTCACGTACTTAACAATGTACAAGCCTCTGTTACATACCATGAGAGAATTTCTGAAGGAGCATCCAGAACAATGTGACTTGCATTAAGAAAAAGGGCCCTGCCATGAGCATCCACTCATGTGATATGAGCACCGCACTAGTGTTCAGTCTAGTCTTTCTGCCAAAGCTTTGTCGGATACAACTAGTGGCTGCAATAATTAGGTAAGTGAAGAAATTAAGATCGCCAAAATCATTTCATACACTAAATTGAATACCTATAATATATTAAAGTCATAACCTTAGAGTCTTGTACTGTCACCAAGTATCCATGACAGGGGCAGACCTTGGTAGTTAAAACAACGTCAACAAAACAGATTCTGCAGTATAAATGAGTGCAATATGATTGAAGTGCTTCATTCGGGTAGACAAGTTTGTCACAAACTTGACAAAGGTACTCGCTACCTAGAGAGTGTATGATATGACAAAGGTTCTCATATACAGTCATTCCATCCCAATAACTGGACTTCTTTTTCAGGGAGGCTGCTTATCTCATTCCAATAGTAGTCATAACTGCCATAAGTAGTGTCACTATAATATTTCAACTTGAAAATACAAATATATTGTCAATATAACTGTGTCTCACTAGGTACAACCCATTTAAAAAGTCCTAAATTGATAGAACACAATTGCACTCCTTCCTTTATACATAAACTCCGGCACTTATTTAAGTAAGGTGACTGGTACTCAATCCAGGTTGACAGCTCCCAGGTCTCTGGCTGTAATAATAGTTAATTTTTAGAGTAATTAATACTTAATATGTAGAATTTCCATTTTTCGCTGTACTAAACAAAAAATTAACAAATCAGCATCCCAATAATCTAATTCCAGTGAATTGCACGTGTAAAACCTGTACACGTAATTGACTAGAAAACTAGTTAGTAATATCAAGAACAAAATTTTAACCTAATTTACATAATCAAAAATACCAAAATGAGCACACCTTTTGCAGATGCACCGGAACATATCAACAAGTAATTAAATAGGGCCTGGAATCAACAATGAGCAATTGAGGCTTATTCATATTATTTAAATTGGGGGTATTACTACCTTAATACTCGTACAAGAGCACCATATCAAAATCGATGCATAACATCCTTAATTTTAAATTAAATATCATGAATACATAACAAATTATGTACATTTTACTAATGAAAATATGACTCAGTGAATCGATTTTTAAATTACCTTCAGTTTCAAACAAAGAGAAGCCGAGAAGTATTGAATCTTAAAATCAATCAGTAGTGAATTGAAACTAGCTTACAGGCCCAAATCATCAAGCCTATTTGATAAACCCACTAGCTAAATCCTCAATTCAGAAACCCTAATTAAAGATTAAGATCCGCTTACAGACCCAAATAATTGATGATGATGACAAGATTGAAGACTCAACTCGACTGAAGAGGGAATACCCGATTGAAGACTGTAACCCGATTGAAGACCAATGGAAAAGAGAATGATAGAAAACCCAATGATTAAAAACACCCGCTTCCGATTGATGATGAAGATGAACTTCCAATGATGAGAGAATTAGACCTAATTAAAGAGAGTGAAATGTGAAGAGAGTGAGTAGAGTGAATGTGATAGACGAGTGAAATCTGAGAGGAGAGGGTGAAATGACAAATTTAATATTTTGAATAAATTTTAATCCCTATACTCATATATTTGGAAATAATTTGGATTCCCGCCCCATGATTTTAATTCCACGGCCTGAAATTTTGGTCATTGGTTACATCTTTCCTAACATTAATTATGGTGTGTAACCGTAAATACCCCATTTTCTCTATAATTACAGTAAATGACACCAATCATTATAATAAAATAAAGTATAACTATAAATAGTCAAAAATAATTTGAAGCCACCTATGGTCACAATTTAGCTGTTACACTCAAACAAAATATTATAATAGGCCTTATATAGTGTAGTGATATCCTAAGCAGGATTTGCTATTTCAAGACCCAAACCTTCATATTTTTCCTATATATATAGGCAGGTGCTCAAATGAGAACCTCTATTTTGGTAAGATATGAGATCTAATCTTGACCCTTAATTTTTATTAATCTTTTATAATCTAAACCACACATTTTCATCTCTCTCGGTTTCTCTCACCTGCCAAACAATTGTCTCATACGCTTGTTATATACATACATAGATATACACTGCCTCTCTACTCCTCAACCAGCCCACCTACCCCCACTCATCACCGCCGCCGCCGTCACCAAGGAGACCGCTCCACCGTCTCCCGTCACACCTCCTAATCTCCATCATCTTCTTTCGATTTCACCACTGCTGTCATTCATTACGGTTGTGTCACCCAAATTCCAGCGACATCTCAACTGGCGCCACACTACCATCATCACGAATCCAGTCACAAATCATTGAAAGACCGTAAAAAAAACTAATCGACGACGATGATTAACGAATAGATAAATATTGTCAATGAAATGTGGTTACGATTGGCATAGAAAATGATTGATGCTTACATATCTAGTTTAATTATAATTTATGATCTAGTGTAATTATAATTTATTCTAGTGATTTTTATTCGAATCTGGATGATTTAATTTAAATATTTGGTATTTTATGGTGAATTCTGGTGGTTATACCATAATGGTGGGTCTGTTGGTGAATGAAGTTGATGAACGTAGTTGGTCGACAGATCTGGTGGGTAGACACAGTGGTCGGTTCTGGTGAATTTTTTTCTCTGGTGGTGATTTTCTGTTTTGCAGGTGGTCGAATGCGGTGATTTTTGATTTTCCGGTGGTGATTTTATGTTTGACGGTGGTGATTTTCTGTTGGTGGCCGGAGGTGGTGGTTGCCGGAGGTGGTGGTGATAAGTAGAAAGATTATGATGGAGGAGATTATGGTTGTTGATGATGGCGGGATTTAAAATAAGTGGTCCAGATTAAAAGTAGGTTTAAATTTGTGTGGTCGAGATTAAATCTCATATCTCATCATAAAAAAGTTCTCATTGGAGCAAGACCATATATATATATCCCTTCTTGTATTTTACACACCCAACACCTAGAACATCAATTTAGAGTTAGAATTTTGTTAGTTTTTATTTTGCTTATCTTTTTATCATGTGTAGCTAAATTTGTTCCCTATGATGAAGATAATTTAATTGCTTTGATATCTTCTCGTTCCCATTATTTGATTCTCATAGATTTTTCTTAGTGCTTAATTGTTCAATTGATAAAGTGATTTTGATATATTATTGTTACCGGATTTATTTTCAGAGCCTATACTTCCTCCATGAAATTTTGATGGGTCATTGTTAGATAACAAGTTTCATAGTATATGCTTGTCTCGTTAATTGATATACATTATTTTTGTGAAGAAAAGATAATTGACTTTAGGGATTGTTGATGTTAATTGTGATTGATTAATGAATTCAAATTCTGAGGTTTTCCATAATATTTGATTTATTTGCTAATTAAGTTAATTGGAACTCCTCCCAAATCTTATTGTCTAGTTTACCTGATTTAAATTGTTAGGATTTTGAAAATTTATAGTCTCTGTGGATAGATATGTGGTTGCTACAACTAAACACTGTGGACTTGCAGTTATTATATTTTTTACAAATCAACAATCATGGACTAATCTAGCACCGAAATGAAATTCTACTAATTTAGAGTAACTAAAACAAAACTTTAATAGACCACATACGTGATGTTTATTGTGGGATATATATTACTATTAGTACTACTGCAGCTCTGCAAATGCCTTAATAGTATTAGCATTTTTAAACCAAAGATTCATGGTCTATACACTATGAACTATCATATCCAGAACTTTTTTCAAATTCTAATATAACAGTGGTATAAGTTTGATATACTCATATATAAAATAAATAAATACATGTATAATGTATTTTAATAATTTTAAAATTAATATAAGCGGTTTGGTTTTTCGGTTCGGGTACAGGGGTAAAACCGTAATGGTATCAAACCGTTCCATCGGTTCGGCTCAGTTACAATTTTTTTTGATTTTTGTGAGTTTCGATTTTATTCATTTTGGGTTTTCAGTTTTTTGATTCGGTTTCAGTTTTTTGATTTTTTTGCTTACCCCTAATTCCACAATTCTACACTATTTATCACTTTCCTTAAAATGTTATAGTTGTCCCCATATATCTAGTACTTCCTTTTATATGGGTATCTATCAATACACCAAAATAATGTATTTATTTAATATTAAGAATATAACTTTATATATGAAAGATGTACCGTAAGTGAATCATACTAAGGGAGAAAAATATTTTTAAGAGTATATCAGACGTTAAGTGAACTACTTGCAACTTAAAGTTTTCTACAAACATATATGGCTATATGCTCATGTTCTAGACACCTTTATCAATTTCCTACTCCTTAAAACGATAATGGAGTATTAGATATATATGATTATATACACAAACAAGTTAGTGGCAGATCCCTGGGTTTTTTTATTAATCAAATCTAATAATATTTGATTTTAATATGTGGGAAAAAACTAGAAAGATGCATTTCCTATTTTCATTTATGCTCAAATTAGGTAATTTGCCCGTGGTAAAAGAACATGACCGACCAATAGACTACTAATATAAATAATGGAGAAATGTCCTGGGAATATCTTTCGTATCCATGATCGCAATGAAGAATTAATCATAAATTTTCTCGGTCCAAAAGCTTTCATGTTAACGGGATATCAAGAAAGTCCATTTGAAAAGTCCCCATTGATATAAGCTAACACTTATATTCTCAATAGAGTTGTTGTTACGTGTTTAGATTAAGATACCGTTAAACACCAAATAAGAATGCATATAATTGTTTTTCAAGATAAGAGATATACAAGAACTAAGCACTTAAAATCTCAACAAGAACTATAAATAAAACATGATCATGTCGCATCAAATCTAATTTGAGCATATAACATCTTTCTATAGTAAGTACAATACTGGAATAAGGCTAGACTACATGGTGAAAGGGAAACTTTGAATTCTCTGTCAAGTTTGAAATAGATAAAAAAGATTGTGAAGTCACAAGTTATGGTTGTATAAATTGTGTCATGCCCACCAGGCCAGGACCATATCTTCTTTATCATATAACTTGCTTACCAAGAAGGATGTGGTTATTTAATACTAAGAATATTTCTTCAGATAAAGAAGAACTTTTTTTTTACCATATATAAACATATATTCAGCAAGTCAATCATAAAAAGAGAAGTATGTGTTAGGAGTTTATCACATATTTAGTGGTTTTTACAAAAAAATTATAATTTTGGGTGTTATAGTCGTTTAATATTGTACGAGAGCTAAGGAATTTTAATTGTACATACTTATATTTTGGATACCTTTATCTATTTCTTATTCTTAGACACTTAGTAGAATCTAAGGAATTTTACATCAAAATATGGACCAAAACTAGAAAGATACATTTAACTTCGATCCCATTTCTATTTGTGATAAAACTTGGCAATATGCTGGTGATAGAAAACATGACATGAAATACTAATCAATCACAATGGAGGAATGTATCATTTCACCACTAATTTGCTTCAAGCCATCCATGACAAAATATAAAACATTCCACAACCTTATATATAACTTCTACCACACTGATCATCAACATAAAAAAACGCATTTCAAAATAAACATTGGTTTATACATCATGTTATTTTCAATACAAGAGGGAAAATGATATAATATTTGGTGCAAACTTATAACTTTATTCATCACAATTCTCATTATATAAAGATTTATATAGACAAACTTACTTGACTAGTATCACATGAATAACCTAATCAATTATTAATATTTCTACATTAATAAATCAGCATTAAAATAAAATTATCTTATCAATATTTTACTTACAATTCTGAATCATAATTCCAACAATACATAAAAAACCACATCACAAACCAAAACCACTGTTAACCTTATTTTTGTCGCAACCTTTTCAGCTTTTTTCACCTTTTTTCACCGGAGACTTGTTGGACTTAGGCTGCTTTGTAACTGGATGGTTTCTTCACATGAGAGACTCCGATTTCTTTGCAGGCTTAAAAGCAGCAATACCAGTTTTCTTCACCTACTCCACTTTCTTCTTAGCAATTAGGATCTTAGAAACCTTTAGCTTTTTTATTAATAGCGTCCGATAACTTGTACGAAGCCTGAACCTTGAAGAGCTTTCCTTTTGTAGCAGATTACTTCAATTCCTAGTATCTTACTGATATTCGTTGGCGAAGTGCCATCCGCTTCTCCTCAATATATTTACTAATTGCGTAAGGGCTTGAATCTCCTTTCTCCTTTAATGCCAGCAAAGCGTCATTGATCATTTCAACATTTCAAACCAAAATTCAGTTAGTAAATCATTAAATAAAACATATATAATTTCAACCAAATTATGATTTTAAACTTAATTTTACATATACAATCATAAAAAAATTACGGACCCACAATCGAATAGATACCGAACCCAACAACTCACCACAGTCTAGTCCAAAAAAGCTAGCAATCAATCTAGTATACATTAGCTATTGCTATGTTTTGTTGTAGAAATCGATAGACTATAATATAGTATATACTAGGGTGAAGTACAAGAATAACCAATTTCTATATAAAATAAAAAAAGAATTATTGGTGCAGAATTTTGGTTAATTTTATCCTTTATGATACCCAACCGACACTATACATGAGATACCCAACTATTAATGGAATATCCCTTATATGAAATATCCAACTACCAGTAAAGTATCTTATATATTTTTGGATACCCAATTGTCAGTGAAGTTTTCAATCGGCTAAAATTGGCCATTTTTTACGGAATGTTTATTTTGATTAATTTAAAAAAATGGTTATTTCTGTCATTTTTTCTACATACTACCTTGGTTGAAACTGAAAAAAATAATATAATAGGATAAACACTACTCCTCCAGTATTATCATAGATATATACATCTTGTGCTTTACATGATAATAAAATGATCTCTTATAAAAGCATAAATAGTTTGTATTAGTTTGGTAATACGATATAAGTAGAAACTTGCTAACCTCCCAACCACTTTAGTGTTGAAAAAGTATGACTTTGGGGTTATATTTTATTATAAAAGTTGTAATTATAATATATTTAATACTTATAAAATCGTAATACTTTTTCTAATCGATACAGGATGTTACAATAATAATTAAATAAAAAATAATCACAACCTTTTCTTTCACTTTGCTAATAAGGTACTTTTTGATAATAAAAATTACATAAATAATGAATATAAAAAGAGATATTAAATTCAGCTTAATATTTATAATATTTACGCATACATAACTTAAATGAGATATAAAATATTTTTAATATAAATGTACGAGTAGCATTTTTGTAATTATATAATTTGACTGAAAAATTATAAATTTATCATTATAATATACTATATACATGTAACTCGAGTTAGCAAATACAATAGGAATTTTTCTCTATTTATTTAGGGAATGAACTATATGTATTTGGAGTTACTCCAAGTAGCCCAAAATTGTAATTAAAAAAGTGTGTCTTATAAAAATATGGGCAAAAACTAGAAAGATGCATTTCGTGTCTCTATTTATTCTCAAATTAAGAAATGCGTCGTGGAAAAAAATATGACCGGATAATAGACTACTAATAAAAATAATAGAGAAATGTCCTAGGAATATCTTTTGTATCCATCATCGCCATGAAGAATTAATCATAAATTACTAGTTTCAGAATTTTGGCTAATAACCTTTGGGATACACAATCGACAATATACATGAGATACCCAACTGTCAATAAAATATCGTATATATGAAACATCCAACTACTAGTAATGTATCTTATATAAATTGTGATACCCATTTTGTTGGTGAAGTATCCAATTGGCTAAAAATTGACCATTTTTTCGAAATGATTATTTTGATTAATTTTAAAAATGGTTATTTTTATTATTTTTTATACATAATTGTGTGTTGAAACTAAAAAATAATGTAAGAGGCTAAACATGACTCCTGTATTATTATAGATATATACATCTTGTGGCTTATATGACAAAATGATCTCTTATAAAGAGCACGAACAGTTTGTATTAGTTTGATAATATAATATAAGTATGTTACATTTAAGAGGGTTTTGTGCCATTAATGGTTTGTTAGTGTAGCTTTTATGGGTGACCTATTAGTCGCATAATTTTGGCTTTTTAGAGGCAATCGTGTGTCAATTTATTGGCTTTTTGTGTCTAACTAAAAATTTTCTTTCGTTAGATATAATATTTTTTATTCTAAAATATTATCCTTATTTGTTTTGTTCTCATTTTCAGGATATTTGAAAAAACATAAATGAGTGTTTTATTATAAGACTCTAAAATGATTAGCTACAAGAGTACAAGATAATTTTGCTCCAATTTTGATGATATGGTGCACTTCTCGATAATGGGAAGGGTTTCAGATTTTAAAGCACAACCATATAGCCAAGGATTTCAGAGTACAATGCAACTTAACTACATATTTTGATGACACGAGCAATTTTTATCTCTAGCGGAAGACACTAGTTTTATTAGCCTTGTGTAGAATGTAATTTGATCTGGGAACTCTTTTTTACTCCATCTTTTTTTCTATTGATTTTTATTCTTGGTGGTTTTAACGAGGCCTTTTTGCGGGTTTGAATACTTCAGATATTAAGGTTTTATTATCTAAGATTCCGGGTACATCTATGCATGACCTTCGGTAAGATGATAAACACTTTTTGAATGAAAGATATGCTCTATCTTCGTTAATTATATTCTGAATACAATTTATCAATGAATTCATTGATTACTGACAAAAAAAAATGAAATTTGCTTACCTCCCAACCACTTTATTGTTGAGAAGCTATGACTTTGGCATTGTAGTTTACTAGTAAGAGTTGTACTTATAATGTATTTAATGTAAGAGTGGCATTTTTATAATTGCAAACTTTGATTGAAAAACTATAAATCTACCATTATGATACACTATAGTAACTCCGGTGAGTAAATACAATAGACATTTTTCTCTACTAAATTTAGTGAAAGAATTATATGCATTTGGAGTTACTCCGAGTAGTGCAAAATTGTAATTGTAAATGTGTGTCTTATAAAAAAACCCCTCGAAGTGTTCGACTTCTAAATTTTGGCCAAACACGTTTTCATAGTAAAATGGGTATTTGGCAGTTTGTTTAAATGGCTCATCAAAACAAGTGGCATGGCAAAAGTTGGAGTTTGATGCTATGATTTCGCCATTTATAAGTTGGGATTAGCCCAAAACAAAATGATTGCAAGGTGAAGCTATGGGCTTGTTTTTCATATAACAATTGCTTATGGTAAAGTCATTTAAACTAGTAATAAAGCACAACCATGGCACCAGGATAATAATAATTCAGAAAAATATGCAAATTTCACTACAAGAAAAAAGGCTAAATTCGATCGCGTGCGGTCGAATTTAACTTAGTTCGGCCGATTTTGAATCGGTTGTAATAAAGGGAGTCGAATTTAGGAGTTCCTTCATATTTAACTAAATTCGACCGGCTAATTACGACTGGATGAATATAACCGCTTAAATTTGACTGCCCAAATTCGACCGAAGACGGTCAAATTAAAATTTCTACATAAAATTTAAAAATCCCACTAAAAAATTGAATTTTCAGAAATTTTTTAAAAAACCGCCCAAAACTTAAATTTGACCTTATCCGGTCAAAAATAAAAATTCTAAATTTAACTGATTTCGGTTGAATTAATTAAAACTATTTTTTTTTTAAAATCTCATCGGAAACTGAAAAATTTCCAGAACCGGTGAGTTTGCTAAAATTCTGAGCATATTCCGATAACCCAATTCAACTCAAAACTTATTTCATTATAATCTATCTTTGTACATCAGTCATTTAATTTTCAAACATTATAAATAACCGTATCATATCAAACAATCTCTCTCTATCTCTGCACAAGCCATTTCACCAGCAAACATTACAAAATAACCTCAGCACATCAACAGACTCTCAATCTCTCTCTCCGCAAGTCATTTAACTTACAAACACTATAACTAACACAAACACTATAACTAACACATCTGTTATAGACTAAAATTCCAATACAAACAAGTCTATTCATAACTTAATTCAATTCGAATTAAGGTATAATTTGTGCAACATCTTGAACAAACTCTTAAAAAATTCAAACAATAATTAAAAACAGAGCAAATAACAAAATTCAACAAAAGGGTTGTTTCTCAACTTGTCCCCCAATCTTCTTAGCACAACTCATAAACCTACCTACATACTGCTCCATAAACTCCTCAACGCAATCACTAACGGATCAATCACCACCGTCGCCGCCGCATCTCCGCCTCCTCCGCCCGAACTTCCAACGAGCAACTCCAGCCTCACCTACCTCTCTCGCACACACTCCCCGCCCCTACCTCTCGCAAACCCTCCTCTTCTTTTTACAGATTCAATTCATTCTCCGCACTTCATCTTCTTCATCTTCTCGTCATTTTTAATCATTCTCTTGCTCTTCTTCATCATCTCTGCATTGGATTTCGACTCCATAGCTTTCAGTCAAAAGCCAATCTGATGATAGTATATGAGAATATAAGATGAATGTGAGAGGAGGAGGGGATGGTGAATGTGGGGAAGTCGAAATAGGAGGACAGAGAAAATTGTAAATCGAAAATGAGGCGGCCACATCAATTGGTTCTGTTTGTGATGGTTTTAGATATAAATGATAAATGGCTAAGGTTTCTGTTAATGGGCTGGGCTTTGATTTAATTAAGCCCTTGTTAATTATATTTGTTTTAATTATTATGATTTAGATCTTATTTTTGTGTAAATTAATTTAATATTATTATTTTATGCTAGAACTAAAATTTTACAAAATCTTATTTTAACAATACATCATTTTAAGAAAAAAAGAATGAATCATGATTTTGGCTGATTTTATCATAAATTCCACCGATGTTAATGTGTAGTAAAATTTAGTATAAAGTTTAATTATATCTTATTGGTGAAAATAATCAAGGTCTGATGATTAAAAAAATATTTAAAAAGTTCATATATTATTTTTTGAATTCATTTTAATATCCGTACGGTGGGACTTTTTAATATTTATTTGAATATAAGGAACATTCTAGGTTTGGAAATCCTTAAATTCAATTTTGTAAACGTAATTTAAATTTAATTATATATATATTAGTGATATACCAACATTTCATATCAAAATAATTTAATTTGGTTTTCCATTTTAACAGTGATGCATCAGTTTGGCTAGTACGACTAACCAGTGTTTGTCATAAATTGGTGTTTTTTTTAAATTCATCAATCCAAACGTATGGATGTCAATATATATATATATATATATATATATATATATATTAGTGATATAACCAAAGTTTCATATCAAAATAATTTTATTTGGTTTAATATTTTAAAAGTCAAACATCAGTTTGACTAGTACAAATACATAGTGTTTAGTCCTGAATTGGTATTTCGATTTTTTTAAAAATATTTATCATCGATCCAACCTTATGGATTTCGATAGATATACATATTAGTGATATAAACAAAGTTCCAGATCAAAATAATTTTATTTGGTTTTACATTTTAAAAGTCAAATATCAGTTTGACTAGTACAACTACATAGTGTTTAATCCTAAATTGGTGTTTTAATTTAAAAAAAAAATACATTTCATCGATCCAACCATATGAATATAAATAGATATATAAATTAGTGATATAACGAAAATTTCAGATCAAAATAATTTTATTGTGTTTTCCATTTTAAAAGTCGATCATCAGCTAGTACAACCAAATAATGTTTAGTCCTCAAATGGTGTTTTGATTTTTTTATAAATATTATACATCGATCCAACCGTTCTAATGTCAATATATATATATATATATTAGTGATATAACGAAAATTTCAGATGAAAACAATTTTATTTGATTTGCCATTTTAACAGTCAAACATCAGTTTGACTAGTACAACTACCTAGTATTTGGGTTGCGCTTTGCTTTTTTCTAATTATATGTATCACAAAATTATTTAGGCCCACTAACTATTAATAAAGTAAAACATGTTGCCTCAGTCCAACATAATTATATTTTCAAGAACTAAAATTTAACATTTGGATAAATTGTATTCTCTCTCATTCACATATTTTTCTTTATATATTTACTAAACTTTAAATAATTAAAAAAATCAAAATATAGTATGAAAAAATAAACTAAATAAATATAATAATATATAAACATGTGATATAGTTTAGATAAGACATAGAGATAAAAAGTCAAATATCAGTTTGACTAGTACAACTACTAGTCTTGAATTGTTGTTTTGATTTTTTTAAAAAATTTGGTCGAATTTAGGGGCTAAATTCGACCGATTTAATTTCGACCGTTTTCGGTTAAAATTGGTTGTAAATACGACCGTTTAAATACGACCATTTGAATTCGACCGAGGCCGGTTGAATTTAGGCGTGTCCAAAGGATTCGACCATCAGCGGTCGAATTTAACGCCGTTCGAATTTAAATCAGTTGTATTTAACCTTATTTTCTTGTATTGTTTATAACAAATACTAAACACCAAGAAAGTATCGAAAAAAACAGAAAATTAATATGGTTCTTAAAACTTTAAATATATATTGATTCCACTATATTTTGCTTCACAATCCAACCAATATCAAAATGTAAAACATTTTACAATCTTATTAACCTATACAAACTACTCTAGCCCTACTCAAGCTCCGGCCTTCTTTGCTTTCCTAACAGGAGAAGGAGCAACAACAGCAGCATCAACAGCCTTCTTCGCGTTCTTAGCAACAGCTGCTTTCTTCGGCTTAGCAGCACCAGCCTTCACAGCACGTACCATCTTTCACAGTACCAGCCTTCACTGTCAGGCGGAGCAGCATCTTCATTGTTTTTTGCATGTTCACCAATTTTCATTGCACTCACAGCCTTCTTAACAGTGTCCGCTAACTTATACGAGGCCTTCACCTTGATCAGCTTTCCTTTTGCAGCAGAGTTCTTCAATTGCTGAACAAGAATCTTTCGAAAATTAGCTGGCAATGAAGACTTCTGCTTCTCCTGGATGTATTTACCGATAGCATAAGGACTCGAGCCTCCTTTCTCTTTCAATGCTAATAGAGCGTCCTTGATCATCTGCAATTCAACATTTCAAACCAAAATTCAATTGATAAATCATCAAATTAAAAACATTAAAAACAAATTGATATCATAATAGAGAGAGAGAGATATGTCCGTTGTACCACAAAATGAGGACGAGAAACATTTTTGGCAGATTTGGGCTTGCTGGTCGGAGCTTTCTTCCCCTTTGCCGTCGGTTAACAGATCTCGAGCTTAGGTAAAATTGAAAGGAAATGATATGACTGATATCATATGCCGTAAAAAGCTCAATTATGAACTAATATGATTGATTGTGCTATTTTCATCTGGTATTTATAGTCCTAGAGGAATAATATCTTGAATTCTGATTGCTCAGTTAGAGGTCACACGGATCGCTAACTTTTGTTATGAAAATTGTGAGGACGTGGATAAATTTTAGATCGTTGATTGGAATTTTGAAGCCTGATGGTTATCAGAGATGGTTATCCTCGCAAGTGTGTATATTTATTTGGATTTTTCTTTGAAATTTTTATATTTTGAAATTTGAATATGAATGTTTCTATGATCGGTAAGAAACAAATGAAATCATTTTTGCAAAAAAGTATAATTATCTTCGTCAACATAATTGATTTATTTATATGAAATTATTAAAATATTGACAACTAGGTACTGAGATTTTGAAAGAATATTAATTATAACACAAAATTATATTTTTTAAATTTTCATGTTTATTTTGTTAAATTAATTGAGAAATCATAACATTGAAAATTTCTATAAATTATGTCAAATCGTATTTTTCCAAAATTCAAATATTATCATGTTTTCAAAATATATTTCAAATTTAAAAAATTAGAGAAAGAAAACTATCAAGTTTATTCTTGGTATCTAATTTATTTTGCACATATCGATAGATGGCTATATTCTATTTTTAAATTAAATTTAAAATATTTTATTATTATTTTATAAGTTTTATTATATTATTACTCATTTAATATTTATGATTCTAGTAGAATTTATGTAGAGTAGATCAAAGTCGGCTTTAAATTATATCATAAAAATTCAACGAAATTTATAGTTTCATAAAATTTTCCAAAATAAATAATTTACTGAATTTTTAACTATTTTTTTTCTAGATTTTGCATTAAATATTACAAGATTTCAAAATTATTTGAAATCTGAATCATATATTATTAATTTTTTAAAAATTCAAAACTAAATAACATTAAACATTATGAATCTTTTAAAAAACTTTTCAAAATACAATAGTTCAAAAATTTAAATTGCATATCCATATATTTTTGAAATTGATAATTTCACAAAATTTAGATCGAGTGCACCATGAATTAAATAAAGTATGCAAATATAATATATTGAGTAATAAAAAATAATTATAGATATTAAATTGTCAATTAAATAATGTCGTACACATTAATAAAATGATAGATTTGTGGAAGATATTACACCAAACTGATATCACCTGTTGTAAGAGACCTTGCTTACATGATTTTACATGGAATGTTTAAAGATTGGTGAGAGGATTGGCCAAGTAATACATACATGGTCATGATTTTAGTTATCTATATTAAATCATAATAACCGAAATGGAGGAATATAATATGATTCAACAGTTATTTTTTTATTTGATTATTAAAAGTAAAAAAAAAATAGTGTTATACAAGTATTAAATTGTAATACCCATGATCTACTTATCAAATACTCTTAAAACTTAATAATGTATTTATTGCAATTAAAAATCGAAATGAATTTCAAATCTCATATGTAAAGTGTTTTGATATTATTTAACATATGTGATTTCCAAAAACTGAGAATTTGTAATTTTTTCAAACTCAGTAAACTAGAATGTACTTAACCACGAACATATATAAAATGTCTAAGATAAATATTTGACTTCCTCTATGTAACATAATAAATAATTATGCTATATGAAAAAATAATAAGTCTTATTTTAAGAAAGAGAAAAAATATATTTTATTAGTAATTCTAAAAAGTGTTATTAAAAGTTCTTAAATTAGTTATACAAATTTAGTATCCCGAACAATTAAGAAATGTGGAAATTTTGTCACCGGTAGGGAATGTCTTTTTAAGATAATACCTCAACATATTACCGGTCACCTGCATGTGAATTTATGCCCGTGAAAGACAATTTTCAGACCACTTTATTATCATCCCATTACCATCTACCCCTATCTTTGTTCACATCAAACATATACTATAATGATAACTAATCTGCTCATATTTAGTGACCAAATCTAATTTATCTCTATCAATCCCTCATCAACTTACATTTCTAAATCTCTTCATAAATAATAATTTTCGTAAAATGATAGTGGTTATAATGGTGATGGTGGATATGTTGGCAATAAAAGTGGGTTTTATGTAATTATATAATTTGAAAATCGATATAGAGTTCAATATGACTTATTCTCAAGTCCTTTTAAATTGATATTTTTATTCTAGTTATATGCTTTGACGTGCCAATTAAAATAGTCGATTTAATATATGCATGCATAATATAAATATTAATTAAATATATGCTATCAATTTTTTTTTATAAATCGAATCATAGTCGATACATATCTCGATCATATGTATTATATATATATTTTAGTTACTAATATATACAAAAGTATTTGATAATCTTATATAAACTAAATCGTAATTTGTAATATGATTCCTATCTTCGTTCACATCAAACATGTATTATAATCTTTCGTGTAGTTTTGATAACTAATTAGCTCATTTTTTCTCTATTCAACTAAATCTAATTTATCACTATCAACCCCTCATCGACTTACATTTATAAATCTCTGCCTAATTAATTATTTTCGTAAAATGATAGAGGTTATAATGGTGATGGTGGATATGCTTGCCGTAAAAGTGGGGTTTTTATGTAATTATATAATTTAAAAATCGATATAGTGTTCAATAAAATATATTTTTAAGTCTTTTTAAATTGATATTTTTATTCTAGTTATATATTTTGACTTCCAATGGAAATAGTCGATTTAATATATGCATGTGTAATATAGATATTAACTAAATATATGCTATTAATTTTTTTGTATAAATCGAATCCTAATAGGTACATGTCGCGATCATATGTATTATATATAATTTAGTTACTAATATATACAAAAATATTATAGTAATCTTATATTAACTAAATCGTAATTCATAATATAAATATAGTAAACGAGGTAAGGAATTTAAGAAATATTATAAAATTATTTTTGTTCAGTATTTAAATCTGTTAATTTAATTTTACGGGCACATGAAAATCATATGTTCAACCCTTTTAAATATTAATATTTTAACATTAATATAAATATAGGGTCACATTATTAATTTAATAAAAGACTCAAAATTCATACTCATAGATATAACACATAATCTATATCTCATATATAAATTATTTTGGATCCTAATCGTTTAAATTAACATACAATTTTAAATATTAAAAACAGAGAAATTTTCAAACCTTTTCAGATTTTATTAATTTCAGTTTTTTTATAGGGAGTTTTATGGTGTGATGGTCAATTGAGAATGTAGTAAATGAGTTTTAAAATGGTAAAAAATTTTCTTAGTCTAAATGGTTGAACATGGCAACATGTGAAATGCCATGTCATTGGTTCGACCCCACTTAATATCAACATTTTTAATATATTTCATTACACTAATTATCTGAATCAACATTCACATGTTTGGGACTAACAGTATCTAATATTTAAATTCTTTAAATATTTTTATGTCTGTTTTAACGAATAGTGGTCATGTGCATATTTTAAAATGACATCAACGAGAAGATTTAGTTTGACTTGCATGTTAAAAGTAAAATAAAAAGAAATATAAATATGGGAGTTACATTTCATTGATTTAATTATTAATTATATTGATTGCAAAATTTATTGAGGCAGTTACAATTGCATGGGGTGGAGAAAGTGGATAGATGACCTACATATCAAGAATGATTCACAGTCGAAAAAGTATATTCTTTTCTATTTTCGTAACTCGAGATACATTTTCTACTTTCATATCAACATAGATAATAAAAAAATACTTAACAATTTTTTGTCCATTAGCATTCAAAGACTTAACAATTTTTTGTGTCATCATCTATTTCATTGTAAATTTCCAGAGATTATACACACATACTTACAAAGCCATTGTTGAACTCGAGAAGGACAATTTTTTTAGTTTCTTCATTAGTACTAAAACTCTGTCTAAATTTTGTTTTGAACATTGATTTGTGAATTCCATTACTTGTTATTCATTTGGACTATAATTTTAGGATTTTTTTGGACCTTCATTGCTAATTGTTTATGTAATTTCCCTTAATTTTTTAAATAATAATTATAATAAGATATTAGTAAAAATTGATTAAAATTAGATAAGGACTAGGATTTAAAATCGGGTTAGACTAATTGACCTAAAATTTGGATCAGATTCTAATATGGATAATATGTAGGTTAAGATATAGGGTTTTGTATCTTTATAAATACACCCTATTCGTATTCCTCGTTTTTATTAATTAAAATTTGTAGGTTTTTTTTTCTCTCAAAAATCAGCAGTCTTGTAAAATTTGTAGAAAATTCATCTTAAGTTTGAATTCACTGATCTTGGACTTTTCAGAAAGGTCTTTTCGTTCTTTACAACTTTCGAGTTTATTTTTTTCAAGAAAAAAACATTTAGAAGGTGAAAAGAGTAAATTCTGGTGAGATAAGTTTTCGATCGATCTTGCTAGTATTTTCAAAATTAGGTGTTATATCTGTATATTCGATTATCAAAACATGGGCTAAGTGATGTTATATTTGAAAGTATTATGTGTTATAGAATATGTATCGAGATGTATGTGTCGTGTCTAGGCGATAATTTTGGATCTGTGATTTATGCCATGGTTTGTAAAAATATCGAATAAGAACTTAGGACCGTATTTACGGGTTTCTAGTGACAGTTTTCTGAAAATTTAGGACCGTTATTACCGGTTTATAGTGGTCGTGGTATGGGTAATTTAGGTGTGAATATTGTAATTTATGTGGTATGTGTATTGTGTATATCGAATAAGAATAAGAATGTGTATCGAAACTATTTATTTCAAATATCGTATTACATAGATTATCGTATTTTTTATATGTATATGTGTTGCTTGGCTACTAGTTGGATCGATTGGTTTCTTGTTGGGCTGTATAACTCGTTACTTATAATTTCAAGTTTCGTCTAAGATTCGAGTTGGATAGCATTAGTGCTCAAGGATCTTGGGTTTGGAGTACACTCACTTTTGGACTTCTGTTTTTAGCTGCGCTTTTTAATAGTCTCCTTTGTACTAGATTTAGCATTAGTAAATTGTATTTTATTTCAGTTTCGATTTAGAGATAATAGTACAGAAGAGCGGGTTGTTACAGTTTAATTATTCTAAACTCGCGTTTCTGTAGAAAAATTTCTCATAGTATATCATTATTAATTATGATATTATTTAGTAAAGTTTGATTTTTTTAGTATTTGTTTAATTTTTTTGTGGTTTGTGTCGATATAAAACTTCGTACGATTAATTATAAATTAATTACCAATTATTTTTTAAAATGGGTGAAAATTTTGTAATTAAGTGAACCAATTATGTGTCCATTTTAGATTGTAATCATAATAAACATGGGCATTTTATTTCTAGGCACGTTATCTGAATCAGCATTCACATTTTTGGGACTAACAGTATCTAATATTTAAATTCTTTATTTTATAGAGATGGATGCCCAAAATAACTCTTAATACATTGTGCGTGCTTATATATATGTTTTAAATAAAAAATGGTTATGTTTTCAAATCCAGCTACTCCTCTTTTTGAAAAGGTTTGACCATGTTCTACCCTGGGAGATTACCATTACTTTACCATATGGTCAAACCTTCTTTGGACCTTATTCACCTCTGTATCGTATTTCTACTTGAGGAATTTTTGAGGAGGAAGAAGATGGTACGGTGCATGCTTATCATTGAGATGAGACAGTTGATGGTATTCTTTTTGGCATTGATGCGGTGGAGATATCTTATTACGGGCAAAATAACTATATACTCTCAATTATACCCCCCACCTTTTAATTAAAATGCTATAAACATATGTTGACTATAAATAAATATTTGATGAAATTTTGTAGGTTCTACGTTCGAATTGTCGGTTGGTCAATTTAAGATCAAAATTTTACCATCACATATGGAAGATTATTTTTATGGCATTGTAATTGTTTTGCAATTTTAACAAAATTGATAGATTGTTTAACACTTTGCATAAATTTAACAAAATTATTTATTGTGTAGGACATCGCACGCGAGTTCAGTTCAATCACCGACCAATGGTCTCATTGCGATGTTTTGCAGATCGCTAAAGGTGAACCTACTTGGAACTTTTAAATTAAAAAGACCACCTTATCACGTACAAGAATCCATGACTATCAATGGGTACATTTTTCACGGGCATCACACACTAATTATTATTCAGTGTGTTATGTCAGTGTTCAGATCATTTGTAATTTATTTAAACTTAATTTTTTGGGTACATGTATTTGTGCTGCTTACATCATTTTGCGTGGGCATAAGCTTATACTTTTATTATTATCATTTTAGTCATTTTCGTTTTGTGTTCATACTAATATCGTGTTGTTACACTACACCATAGATAGCCTACACCAACATCCAAAAAATGTTATAACAGGCCAAAGAAATGTTACCATAGCCCCCCAAAAGACCTAAGGTAACATAAAATTTAAGTTGCTTTTTTTTCGAGTTACCTTTGGCCTCTAAGGTAACATTTCCTTTGCCCTGGTGCAACATGGACTTTTGTGTTACAATAGACGTCAAAGTTAACATCAATGTATGTCAATAGTATCACACTATGTATGTTACCTTTGAACTTGGAATTTGCAAAAAAAAGATGGGGCCCACTTGTGGGGCCCATATTAGGGCCCACTTGTGGGGCAGGTGGGCCCCATTTTTTAAAATGATTTGTATTATACTAATTTTATAGGATTTTTTGTAATTTGAACATATATATATCATTAACATGTTTTTCATACGTAAAAAGCAATATTACATGAAATTCTTCTATTTGAAATCGAACAATCCCAAAATATCATTACATACCACAAAATGTATTACATCCAAACCAACTCAAACATTCAAACCATCACATGTCTAAAACTACGACAACAACAATTATTTTAACTAAATAAAATAGTTCAGGTTCTTTACTAAACATTAGAAAAAAAATATAAACTTAATACAATAGTAACACTAGAAACTCTTCACATTCTCCTCGACTTCAGAAGCAAGTGTTTGGTCCACTTTTATTTAAGTGTCCTCCTTTACCGGCATGTCCCTAACAGCAAGATACCCCAAAGATAACAGTGCAGCATTTTTAGTACATATTATATGCACAACAGATTTCAATTTACATTAAGCCTATTATGAGTCGTGACACAGTTCCAAAGAAATTAAATATAAAAGTTTGAAGTTGCTTAAACTGTGGGATTGGATAACCTTAATCTGAAGAAAGAGGAAAGAACGGTGAAGCTTAATAATTCAATAAATCCGTACAATCATGTGAACTATATAATGTGTGTTCGAACCTCATAAGTCATATTGTCAGGGTCGACATTGTCTTGCCAAACAACCTGCATGTAAGTTGGCTTAAAAATTAAGACTATCCTGATGATAGAAGAAGAAAAATCATATGCAATAGGTTAGATAGATGTCCTCAAAAAAAGAAGGCAAAATATGAGTTTCTAAACACCTGGTAATTATGAGCATTATGAGGATCTCGGGGACCTGTGAAATTAAGAAAATTACAAACCGTGCAAGAATCATGGATTAAAACCACTAGACGTATATTATCAAATGAGCAATGTATATATAAGCTAAAATTGACAACCATCCTAATATTATTTAAGCTTATTGTATCAGTTAAGATCTCAATCATTCTCACAGATGCATTTTATTCCCTATCAATCAGCAATACTGTTGACCACGACAACTTGGGGCACTCTAGGTTTTAGCTAGATTTCAGTAAGTTCAAAATAAACTTCTTATTGCATGATTACTCTTTGTAATGTAGCAGAAATGTTCTGTTTTAACAGAGCTTTTAGATGCAAATGCTTTACCATCACCATCACATAAATTATATAACCAATCACCAATACATGGAAATAAGAGTCCAGTTCCCTTTAATTGTATCCACTAAAATTGGCCCAAACGCAACCTCAAATGTTATTCAGAAGTGTGCTCTGTTCTAGAGACAACAATAAGACTCACAGAAAGATATTTATCCCTTTAATTTTGTTACTCAGACATAAAAAAAATGCACTTTTCCTGGAACATGTGTATTCCATTAAGGCAGACTGCTTATTCTGCCTGCTAATAATTGAAAGTGTAAAAGTACTAACAGTAATATGTCTTGAGCAGTAACCACACACAGCTTTCTGATCTAACCCTAATAATATCTCAAATGTTGTGATTATAAAGTTAAACCAACAGCTCTAAAATATTTTTAGCCTATGGCATCACTACCAGAAACAAGTCTTTAACATTTTTATTAAAATGATTAGCACTTTCAACACAAGCTCAAACCAAAACTATAATTTTAACACCAGCTTAACACAAAAACCACTCACAACTGACTGTTAACAAGTTCTATAATAGTTTCATGTAATATTTTCTAAACCATAATTTCATTGCAAAATAAAACTTGTAAATTACAATCCACCGAAGTTACGTGTTAAGTTGAGCTTGGAATTTCTTCATGTTGTGTATGCACAGCTGCATGCCTGTCACTGGGAATTGACACATAGTTCTCTATGTGACTGCTGTACTCATTAATTCTAATAATTTATAGCTCTAAATGTGGAGAATGAACTCATGTATGTAGTGTCCTTCTCCTTGAATTTCTCAGTAAGTCCCTGTAAGAGATACTGATTCATCAGACACATGCCAATATCAGAGTCCAATATTTACGGACAATACAATGTCAATCTTAGTTTTCACACTCCAAGTCGCAACAGGTGTTATATCAAAAATATATTAATCAAAGTCTGGAGTCTACAGGTAATTCAATAATTCACTACAAACTCAACAATTACTGTCTATATCTAACTAACTACAATATACACAGTGTGAAAGATAAAACAGATAAAAGAGTTTTAGTTATTATACTTGTGTATTAAACTGTTTGTGTGAACACCTGTAAAAATAAACCTGGAACAAATGAACATTTTCAAGAGCCATGGTGTTGAATAATTACAAATGCTTGATGCTTAATAATGAAGCAGTGAAGCAGAGATAAAATGAATGGACATAACCTTGGATGTTGCACGAGAATGAAGCCAGGAGCCCCAAGCAGAAGAATAAGGCCGCCTCCAGATCCGGCTACCACACTTTGCAGAAATTTAAACATCCAAACTAAACATTATTAGAGAGGGAAACCTAATCCCGAGCTCAGAAATTCAATTAGAACCCAAAGCAAACCAAACTAAACAAACAGATAAAACCAATTAATTGAAGAAAAAATAAAAAAAAAAAGAAAAAACCCCGACTCAAACTTGAAAACTCTAGTTTTTTCTGAAACTCGAATTGGTTCGAGCAGCCCCATATCCATCAATGTGGGAAAGTTTAGCTCTTACTTGAATGAAATCGACTTTAGCATATCATTAAAGCTAAGAGAGATGTAGAGAACAATACAGAGAGTTGAGAGAGAACCAGCTAGAGAGGGAGATGAAGTGGTAGAGAATAGTTAGAGAGGGGTTGTAACTTATCCAAAATTTTAACCGGCCTGTCTGGAAAATTTGCCGCTTCTTCCAATTTTTGGCCCAAATTTTAGCCCGCCTATACAATTTAACTCTTCTTCTTTTGTATTTTAATTTTCTTTTTTTTAAATGAATTATTTATTATAAATTATAATCAAATTATTTATTATGTAAAAACATTATCACTTTCTTTAATTTATAAATTCAACCAATAAATTAATTTTATGAAATTAGTTATTTTTAAAATCAAATAATTGGATTATTTATGTTTTATTAATTTAAAAGAAAAAAAATTATCTATTAGAAAAATATATATTTACTTTAATATTTAAAATAAAAAAAATATTAACTTATTTGATTAAAATTATATTTTTAATTTATTACTTAAATAAATTATAAAGTTAATTAATTAAGACACAAATAATTAGATGTAAATTTAGTTATTTTTTATATGATAATATTTTATTGGTAAATACCCTATGGTAACATAATTTCACACATGTTGCATGGTGTAACGCTTTCTATCTATAATAACATGTTCGGAAGGCTATAGTAACATCAAATATGTAATGTTGCGGTAGATGAAGATAAACATAGCTAATGTAACATTAGTTTGTAACACTGATGATCAAACTATTGCGATAGGCCATCTATGGCGTAGTGTTCGATGTCCACTTGTAGTTATTGAAGTTCCATCACTCATGTTATAAATTTATTTGTAAATCAGTCTCTGATTATAAAAGTTGGATTTAATAAATATGCTTGAATTTTTAGATGATAAGGAGCGACTGGTTATTGGTAGCGTTGTCTTGAATTTTATCAAAATTGAAATATTTAGCGACCTCGTTATTGTTTGTTGATTGTCTGCATCAAATTATATGTGTAATCAAAATTTAGTGGCCAGTTTTTATATGAAGCTGGGAATTTAATTATTTCGAGATGATATAGAATCATCGTTGAAATATACGATGAAATATCAAATCACTTAATTATGAGTGAACCGAGATTTATGGTTGAGATAAAGGATGTTGATGTATGATACATATTGAATATGATTATTTGGAAATGACGATATCATATCAGAAATTTCGTGACACTCAAAATAGAGTGGACAAATTGAAATTGAGATATGGATGATTTATTTGAGATATGTCTTTAATTTAATCAAGTCAAAATAATGAACCAACCTGAATATTGAGAATAAACCATATTTCTCTGTAAGTATCGACTGTGATATTGATAATCCAAATTCAATTTTGGGAAATCAATTTAATTTTGGTGGAACGAACTTTGAAATGTTAAGTTCATGACATGGTGAGTATTGTTTTATCAAATAAATGTGGTTTATTAAAAGTAATGGCTACTAGAAGTTTTTGGCAGACACTGAATGGACTATGTTAAGAGAAAAATATTTTCATTTCGGTTTTAACAAACAGTGATCATGTCCATTTTTAAAATGACATCAACCGGGAGATTTAGTTTCACTACGCCATAAGTGCACATAGGCAACCCCTACTATACAGTTGCATAAGGCCCAAATGGGGTTGCATAAGGTAATAGGCAACACCAAGGGGTGGTTGCCAATGTGGAAGTGGCCGTAGACACCTAATGCAATATTTTGTGCAATACTTGAAAGTATTGCATCAGGTGGATTTTGCAACAGTAAATCACCTATTGGCAACAACAGAAAGTGTTGCATTAGACCTGATAGGATAGTACACATGGTCCTACGTGGCAACTGACACATCAGATGCCACATCAGCAACAGGGGGTCCCAGAGCCACATCAGCATGCCACGTCAGCACACCACGTCAACTGGGTCCCATCCTGCCACGTCAGCTTTGGGGACCATAATGCCACGTCAGCATATGAGGCCCACAATGCCACGTCAGCAGTGGGACCCTTTTTGCCACATCATATGTGGGGCCCACATTGTTTATGCAACACTATTTTGATGCATATGCAACACTATTTTCATTCAATTGCAACAGTATATACCACATTATGCAACACCATTTTTTAAATTACAACAGTATTATAATCAAATATAACACAGTGAAAAGCAATATGCAACATCATACTATGGAATATGCAACTCTAGAAAGCATAAAAATTTGGCCATAATTGGTCTGTTTTTACATGATACCTGCTATAAGTGGCATCCAAAAAAAAACCAGCCATATCAGGAATCCAACAAGTTAGTTTTAAATACAAAAAAAATACTAAAATACATACACCCAATTCTAAATTTAAAACACCAAAAATACATCAAATCTTTCTTCAAACGAACAAAGATACCAAAGAACTGAGTCACTAAGAAGTTGCGCCTTGAGTGCCTTGAATGACTGTAGTACCGTTTTCCTCTTCATCTGCGAATGAACACCTTTTAAAAACAGACCCCGAGGCGATGTTGATGCAAGGAAGCTAAATGGAACTTTAGCCTAGAAAATAAAAATGAACAGAATAAGAATAACAAGATTCACCATCTGATAACAAAAAATTAAAAACATGCAAAACTAATCAGCAGAAAATTAGTGTGTGATGAACTCTTTAACAGTAGTCTCCCTATTGCACGACAGGTTTATTTTTGATAGCAACTCCTTGATTGGGCCATACGACCTTGAAGCTATTTCTTCTCGAAAATGTGTTTTAAAGAAACTTGCTACTGATATTCTTGGTCCAATTTTTGGTGCCAGTACTCTGTGATTCACACTCTTGAATTTGTCATTGGTTATGAGCTGCATACAGAAATTTAACATATTATTACATGTTATAAATTCACTTCTTTCGTAATTTGAATACGCAGTGCATATCTAATCATTGCTGCAGAAGTAAGCAGGATTTATAATATGATAGTAGTAATGGTAATGAAACCACTATCAGAGTGGTTTTTAATGGCTAGAGTAAGTTCGGGTTCAGGACATGCAGGGTAGTAATGGCCAATTTGGAATAGCCCTTCAGTGCAAGCCATATCTTTTAAGTGATACGGAGCAAGGCCAAGAGCCTCGGAGATCAGTTCCAACAGAGTAATCCTCATATCCATAATGTACTTCGAATAAGTAATCATAATATCACTGAACATCAAGAGTAAAAGACATAATTTCAAAGCAAAGCCATCATCAACATATAATTAAATCAGATCAATGTGCAAATCTCACAACATTATGATGCTCAATATCGGATCTATATGAAATATGCCAATATGTCTTTCTAATATATCTAGTCTAGATCTACTGTATGCATTGTCTTTAACAGCAAAAACAAAGTGTATACCTGCACACTACTGGTATTTTTTCCGATTCAGGAGACTCTCGAGACGTATTGCAGAAAATGGTATCTCCCCAATTAGCAGCAAGTCCTTTGTACAAATCGAAATTGCTATAATAAAGAAACTTTTTTGTAAAATCACGTGAATAGAATGGCTTCTTCAGCTCACTGTCCTGTTCATGAAACTTACCAACCCCTTCTATCATTTCATCCATCACAGGTTCCGGTAAAGTATGATTGATAACTTGGAAAAAGCCCCAGTTTAGACAAGCATCTCTAACTCTTCAATAACTTTACTGCGTAAAGTTGCATCACAATCAATACATTTGAAATCAATGTTAGGGAAAGTGAACTCTTCGGAACCTGGTGTTTGATGAAGGTGGGCTTCTTTATGCACAAACATGCGAGGAATTTTTGTGACACCAGCATCTACAAGCCCCTTTTGTTACAAAAAAGTAAAACCAAAGGGTAGAGCTGAACATCTATTTTCAATATAATGATATAATGATATAGTATCACATGATGCTGATGAATATAATGATATAGTATCTAAACCTGCTCTGTTTATTCAGATTTCGTATCATATACATAAAAAATCAACTCAAAATTTCATGGCTGACATGACCAAACCTGACAAGGTGGCCTGATCCGTGTCGCTTGTAGACATGCCACCTTGATATTCTTTATATATTAAGACACGCTTGCCACTTGGCCACATATGTGTTGTCCTAAAATTGATCATGCAGCAGATGTTATCAACACCACAAATGTGCCACCTTCCAGAGGTATTTACTATGCAAAACTAGAGGGGTTTTGTGTTTTCTGAACTCAGGAATCACAAATAGCCTTACTCGGAAGGAAGTGTGAAGAAGTAACATTTTAGTGGCGATCGAGAACATGGCTAATTATCACAAGCTGCAAATTTATGCAATTAATCATATTTTGAAGGAAATAGCTTACTAGAAACCATTCTTTCGTGGCAGGATCAGGACGGTCACGTCCTCCACTTGGTGCAATCCATTTGATTTTTAATCCACTCCTGCAATTTGAATTTAATAAGAACATGTCTTTGGAGTAAACCGTGGCACTGAATAAACTATTCCCTAATCTTTTTGTAATGTTTAAGATCATGAATTCAGTAAGTAAATCTCGACAATTTCATCATTTATTAAACTGCAGCGTTCTTTTTGATATAATAAATTAATAATAAAAGTATGTAAGAACTACAGTTTGAAAGTAACAAAAACAAGAACGTACTCAAACTAATTCCCAACCCGAAAGTACCAAAATACACTCTACTCCCCTAACCAACGGAAACTCCTGCTTATTATGCAGCACATGAGTAATCGCAGCAGCCGTCAGAATTCTAACAGTGTGCATTACTATACGCAAACTAATACCAAGTAAAAGATAGCAAACAAATAATAGGGAGTTTAGGAATCTACAAAAATACACACAAAGCAACATTATACAAAAAACTGTAAAGTTTGTGCTAGTGTGATTAGTTCTAGGTAACAAGAAAAGCACCTTGCTTTTCGCTCTTCTCTTCATCATTCTTCGCTACTTTCTCGACCTTTGCTTCTTCAACCGCCTTTTCAACATGAACACCTTTCAAAATCTTTTCGAGCTTCTCAACCTTTCCGTTATCATCAACAAGTTTCCGTCCACCACCAAACCTCCATCCACCGTAACACACCTGCGTCGCGCCATCGACCGACCTCATCTCCACCGGTTCCAATAATCCCAGTTCGAGTGACGAGGTGGAGAAAGCGGTTATGAGCCCATTTTCCTCAAACGGGGGGCGAAGGCCATAATTACTTTTTTTTTGCAAAAGATGTACAGGAATACCCGCGCGATTTTAGCGGGGCCATTTATACCCACCTATTACGCATTTGTGGGAGGGGTAGTAGGTAATACGCATTGCAAGAATGCATGTCATGCTAATTTATTATTTTTAATTTGTAGAACATGTATTACGCATATAGGGGAAGAGTAATAGCCACTGATGCGTATTGGAGGAGGGGGTATTACATGATAAGCATAGTAAGAATGCGTAATAAGTGCTTGATAAAAAGGGAAGGTTGCAGTTAAACATAACACGCATTTTGACAGTAGGTAATGCATATTACAAATCTGGGAAATGCGTAATATTTTTATTTATTGTACAAAATTAAACATTATGTAAAATTGCAAAAATATATTAAAATATCGAATTTATTTAAAAAATATATATTTAATTTATATTAATATTTTTAAACTCAAATTTGAAATTGTTGAATCCTAAAATACTAAAATATTAATACGGTTAAATTAATGGTGATTTTTAAATTAAAATTTGATTAATAGGGTTTATGATCGGTTACTAGGGTTTAGGCTCTAGGGTTTAGGGCCTACCCTACATCCTAAACCCTAAATCGTTGTGTAATATATTATATACTTTTTAAATGTTTCTAAAACCCAATTGGGGATTATTGAACCCTAAAATATTAAAAATTATTTAATTAGGGATCCTATTTTAAATTAGAGTTTGATTCTTAAATTAAAATTTGGTTACTAGGGTTTAGGGCCTAAAGGCCCTAAACCCTAGTATAAATTAGGGTTTAGGCTCTAGGCCCTAAACCCTAAATCCTAAACCCTAAATCGTTGTGTAATATATTATATACTTTTTAAATATTTCTAAAACCCAATTGGGGATTATTAAACCCTAAAATATTAAAAATTATTTAATTAGGGATCTTATTTTAAATTAGAGTTTGATTCTTAAATTATAATTTGGTTACTAGGGTTTAGGGTTTAGGGCCTAAAGGCCCTAAACCCTAGTATAAATTAGGGTTTACGCTCTAGGGTTTAGGGCTTAGGGCCTAAAGGCCCTAAACCCTAAATCCTATTACGCATTTCTGTATTGGGTAAAAGAAAATACGCATTCGCAATATGGGTTCTAATTCCTATTACGCATATGACATATGAGTATATGTATTCTAATTTTATGTTAAATCTTAATACGCATTCTGTTTCTGGGTTATTGGTAATACGCATTTCATATGTATGTATTATTAATATCTTTATGTATATTACACATTCAGCAAATATGTATTTGTAATACGTTTTTCTTGAATGCGTAATAGCTTTATTTTTTTACAAACCCGCCTGTCTCGAGTACACACAAAACATAAGGTTGTCGTCTGTCAAATATTTCTTTCACTATTCTCTCTCAGATAATGTAAACACGCCCATTTATTGTTGCTAATTTCTAACAATGGAGTGAATCTCTTATGCCGAAGATGGGGATTGCAAATTCAATTGGCTAATTTAAGGTACTCATTTTATTTCTACAACCCTAGATCTATCTTTACTAGGGGTAATACAATGGCTTCACAAAGTGGGTTTATTTGGGGTTGGCTATATAGTGATGGAAATATTATAATGGATGATGCGGAAGGTGTTAAATATGATAGAAAGATGACTAGATTGGTGAAATTAGAGTTTAATCTTAGTTTTGAAGGTTTATTAGATCTTTTGTATACAAAGTTGTGGACCGATAATACATTGTATAAGTTGAACATTTGTCGTAGATTTCTAAATCCTTCAACAAATATGTTTGAAGTAGCACCAATGTATGATGATGATGACGTAGAGTATATGTTTGATTCAGTGGTTTTTTCAAGTTTAAGAAACTACGTAGAGCTCTATGTTGAAAATTTTTTGATTAACTCCATGCAAAATTCAAATGTAAGGGGTGAGATGTTCATAAGTGGTGAAAGAAGTTCAAGCTCCTATAACTCAAAAAAGTTACGAACTACTGAAAGTGGTGAAGTTACTGGCGGCTTTAGTGGTGGAGTAAGTGGAAGTATTTCAAGTGGAAGTTCTAGTAGGTGCACAAGTCGTTTGGATAGTGACAGTAACTCGAGAGGTAGTTCTGAATTTAGAGACGAAGACATTCCTTTCTACAAGTCTTTTGATGGGTCATAAATGGTAGCATCATTTAATGAGCCGGTTCTAAATAAATCAGTTTATATTTTTAATGCTTCAGAATTGCGAAAGGGAACAATGTTTCATACAAAAAAAGAGTTGATGCGTGTAGTGAAGGATGTTCATATTGACAACCACCAAGAGATAAAGGTGCTAAAATCAGATTCAGGGGTTTGGGAAGTTGAATGCAAGAGGAAGGTGACAGGTTGTGTTTGGATGTTAAGAGTAAGAAAGAGAGCCATTCATAATTTTTTTGAAATTATGGAAATTAAGGGTCCACATACATGTGTCAACCCAAACATCTCACAGGATCACTACAACTTGAGCTCTACAAATATTGCACATGTCATTAGTACACAGATAGCTGCAGATCCTAGTGTCTCAGAGAAAGTATTAGAGGCTACTGTTGTGAGCCACTTTGGTTATAGACCTTCAAGAAGGAAGATTAGGCATGCAAGAAAGATGACAGAAAAAGCTATATTCAAGTCCTCTGAAGAGTCTTATGAGTACCTTCCCAAATTTATGAATGCATTGCTATCATTCAATCATGGAACAATTGTTGATTGGTACTTCAAGGAGCATGATCTAGGAGAGCCTATAGTTGAGGTAATTACATTATCTATTTGTTAATTTTTGCATCCATTATTATTTGTTCATTCATTATTGACTAGTTAAATTTAACTCATTTAATATATTTGATTCTAATAGGTGGTGACATTCAAGCGAGTCTTTTGGGCATTGAAGCCTTGTATAGATGCATTTCAACATTGTATACCTGTACTTCTTATAGATGGTACACATATGTATGACAAGTATGGTGGAGTCTTGCTGACAGCTACAACAGTTGATGGTTTTAACCACCTTCTTCCGGTGGCATTTGCAGTTGTTGAGGGAGAAAATAAGGCAAGTTGGTCTTGGTTCATGGAGAGGGTGAAGAAAAAGATTGTCCTCCAGAGGAGAGATGTTTGTGTCATTTCAGATAGGCACAAGGGGATTATTTCTGTTATGAACAATCCGGAGCTTGGGTGGTGTGAACCACTTAGTCATCACCGGTTCTGCTCTAGACACCTAGCTGCAAATTTTAGGAAGGAGTTCAAAAGGGGGTTAAAGGATAGCATTGTTCCATTGTGTAGACAACTTACAGGGCCTAAATTTTCTAGGCATTGGAATGCATTGGTAGCAGCTGAGCCAAGAGTAGAAGAATGGTTTGCTGATAAGCCATTAAATCGTTGGGCTTTGGCTTTTGATGAAGGTCAAAGGTTTGGGATTATGACAACTAACATGGCTGAAAGTTGGAACAGTGCTATCAAGGTGGCAAGAAAGCTCCCTATCGCTGCATTGGTCAAGACAATATTTCACAAGTTGGTTGCTTACTTTGATCAGCGTCGAATAGAAGTAGAGAAACAATGTGTTGATGGCAGTCTATTCACACTTCATGCCAACAAAATGCTTAATAGATGGAAGGAACGTACAAGTGGCCATTATGTGAAAGTATTTGATCGTGACACTTGGGTGTTCACCGTGACTACATTGAAGCGTGGCCAAAAAGGAGGTAATTAGCACATTGTTCACTTAATGGAAAACATATGCACTTGTAACAAATGGCAAACATTCCATATTCCATGCTCTCATGTGCTAGCTTGTTGTGCCAATCAAAATTTAGATTGCACAAGTTTGGTAAGTAAGTGGTATAGGCTAGACAATGCAAGAAATGTATATGGAAGTGCATTTGAGCCATTGCCGGATGAGAATGCTTGGCCTTTATTTGATACATTTCCCAAAATGGTGCCCGATATTGAGAACATCCCCAAAAAACCGGGGCGAAGAAAGTCAACAAGATATAAGAACGAGATGGATTATCAAATATCGGCACGAGACAAGGGAACTTCTAGGGGAGCTTCTTCTAGCATATCATAATACTTTTTCATTGGTATATTTAATAATTTTATTAATTTAAAGCATAAACTAATAGTTGTTTGAATATGCAATATCTGGTTCAATGCTACTTATGATGTTGTCGTGCACTAGAGCTCTCTATTTATGTCTCATTATATTTTATTTTTTGCTTTATAGGGAGCTGTTATTATGCCTGGATTCGCTTATGGTGAAAAGAAGAAACATGGATTTAAGCGTTGGGAGTGGATAATTGGATTTGTTAGACAAGCTGCTTTGTTTCTATTTGTATAAGGATTACTTATGGTTGTTTTATTTATTTATGAAATTGAACATATGAATCTTATTTATTGTTAATGGATTTTATGAGATTTGTTGTTGGATTGTACGACAGTGATTTCATATATATGGTAATCTCTAAATTCAGCGGATGTTCTGTTAAAAAAGTTTTGCAGCAGTTCTTTTAAGTGATTTCATTGTTGATGATAGTTGATAATTCATCAGTGGTGTTCAGGGAATCAGGTTTTCGGTGCCAATGTCCAGTGGGAGTTTCATTCCTAGGCAGCAGGCAACAAAAGGTTACCAATCATCAGCAGCACATTTCTAATGAATGCTTTAATAAAGTATAATGAAGCACTTGCAATAGAAATATGTTCCAAATATATTGGTATTCATTCATAATTTTCTCATCTGTCAATTTAGAGAGGTCAATACAATTCCATTTTATATCTTAAATATCACTGCAGAAAATATTTTATGCTGCTCTCTGCATAACTAAAAACTAAAATCTCCCCAAGTTGACCACAAACTAAATATTTGATAATGAAATTTAAAAGCTCAATCCCAAGAGAAAACTATCTAGTGAAGACAACTAGTCGACTATAAGTTGCAGAAAATAGTGGTCATTGTACTCCAAAACAGAAAGCAACATAATTTTGTAGAGGTTGCTAAATTGCAGAAACATTGATGGAGGACACCATATTAAGGGTACTTCTTCCTGCATAAAAAATTAGGAGTTAGAGTATGTTTAATATGTAAAGCAAGTTTACGTGTTGAATATTGTTCCAGTAATGTGCTTTATTTAAATTACTGTTTGATCATAAAAATGGACTTACTTAAGGCGCTTATAACGTTGAGTAACTGGCGTAAGAAGTATCTTCCGACCTTTAGTACCACATCCAGGAGGATTACAGTTGCGAGTTCGCAACTGCATGCGATTTTCCTGATCTTCCGCTTGTTGTTCCTCCAATATAGGCTGTTGCTCCTGAAAATGCTCCAGTTGAGGCTGCTGCTCCTGTAACTGCTCCAGTTCAGGTTGTACAACTATAAATTCTCCAACATGTGATTTTTACTGCTGTCCATCATCTCCTAATGGTGGTGGCTCATCTTGTACAAGTTCTTGCAATAGTTGTTGGTCTTCCGGCTGCATTAAAAATATTAGATAATGGTTAGAACTATATCGAATATTTTTTATAGGGATATGCAAAACAATCATAGAGAAAGCATGTAGAAAGGTATTATCAGAAATAGAAACTTGTGCAGGTGGTGTCAGAAAGTCAGTGGACGACAGCAGCCAAAAACTAGGAACCCAAAATGACGCTGAGGAATGAACAGTGACAGTATCATGTTGCTGTGCCGGTGTATTATGTTGTTGTGCTGGTGGTGACTGGAAATTAGCAGGAGGGCGTATGTGAAAGGAGGGATAAGAAGATGGTGTTGAAAGATCTATATTTGGAATTTCTGTTTCATCATGATCAACTGCCTCATCCACATCATGGGCCAATCTCTCAACAACAAAGAGATTAGGAACCTCTTGACCTCTTCCTTCCACTACATGCTCCTCATCCCTTAAACTTTGGAGCATTAATCCCTCCACGACCTCCTTTATGACCGACCTTTTTTGGCTTTACTCTTAAAATCTCTTCTCTGGCACGACGATCATCTGAAGGAAAATCTTGAAAAAGGCCACGACTGTATTGATATTCCAATAAACGCCGTCCACGAGTAGCAAGTAAATCTATAAGGCTATTACACCCACCTAACACCTCACCCCTGGCTATTGAAGATATTCGATCAAGTATTTGAATCTGAAATGAAGTAAGAAACATGTACATATTATTTACGAAGCAATTAAATAAACATAAAAATAGAACATGATACTCAAGATAAAATCACCACATATGATCCCGCAGCAGCCATGCGTGTATGATAAGGACGAGTAATACCACTATACCATATATCATACTCATTAGAGACCCTAACACCACCGTTATCAACAACAAGCACATGCTGCAATCGGTTGTCCCAATATGATATATGCTTCTTATGTTTTTTTCCCCAATCAACATCCCACTTACCCTTTAACGTCATGTTATGGAGCTCTTTAGAATATTCAACAGCAGCTACTGGGATATCCTGAACCATACCAAACTGACGAACGCATCTATCCGGTTGATGTTGCTCCACAATATAGAAACATATTAGTGGGCCTCTATAACACCAAATGGCACTATCCTCCCTACAGTGCTCATCAAGGGTGTCAAGAACATCTGTATATGGCATCCATATGAACTGTGGGGGTACAAGTACATCCAAAGAGAGTTGATGAACGCACACCACATATGAACTCACATCAGCATATGACTTGGGACCGCACCACCTATGTAACACAATAACATGTAAAGCTATATTACAATTCCTACACATAAATCATCTATAACATCTCAAATAAAAGACTCATAATAAATAAATAGATGGAAAAGTACGCAAGTTATTGATTAAATTAAAATTAATGTACCTCAAAGCATACGGGCCTGCAAGATCACCCCATATATCCATAGGAGGAGGACTAGGGATAGGAGCCAAAGTAGGCAGTCTCGTCCAGGCCCACAACTGAACTAACAATACGCATCCTGCCATTTCCTCTATATCAATCTTGCAGGACTTTCATAACTCCCTGTACAAGAAAGCAAGTACACCCAAACCCCATGATAATGTAGCACAACGATCAAGATCCTGCAGTAGAGGTATAAACATGCAATGCACCTGAGAACCCTGATGATCGGCGAATAATACACCAACAAGCAACTGTAGAAGATATGCCTGAGTATATCGAACTAATTCACACTCTTCTGCATCATCAGCAAGCACCTCAGGAACAGCTGAATCTAACCAGCTCAACTTTAACCTAGAACCAACCAATGCTCGACTCTTGGAATCTGGTGCTTTTCCAAACATGTTCTTTATAAGGTCTTTCCACCCACCCTCAGCATGTGTAGATCCAGTAATTGCATTTCCATATATTCGTAAACCAAGAAGCATGGTAACATCCTGTAATGTAATAGTGCACTCTCCGGTTGGTAGTTGAAAAGTATGCGTTTCTGGCCTCCAACGCTCTACTAAAGCGGTAACAAGACTCCAATCTATAGTAATACCTGTGAGCCTTGCAATCCCATCAAATCTCAATTTTCTAAGAATCGGAACCATCCTTGAATGCAATGCTGGAAACTTGCAACGAACACGGGTTCGCTGACTGTCCCCCCCACCTGCTTTCCACACATTTGTTGACCTATGTTCTGCCTGCAAATACAAGACCGATGGATCTGTAGGTCCTGGATGAAGCTCAAAATCATCTAAAAATGTATCATCAGGTACCTATTTAACATATACAAAATTCATTAGTTGAATGCATAAATAAAACTAATAATGTGTCACTAACAGTCCACATAAAACATCAATAAGAACAAATAACCAGGTCTTATACTAATAGACATAATTAAAAAATGAAGTACAACCTATAACATTACTCAAGACCTTATACATCAGAAATGGTACTAAACTAAACCTAATGGTATAACACTACACGCACAATACTACTAGGATTACAAAATAGAATTACGCACACTGAACAGTGCCAAGACACATACTACTATCAGAACTAATGGTGGCTTCACTGTATTAGGACATTGTCCTGGGAACTGTTCAACAGTGCCAGTACTTATGTATAAACACAAACCAGAATTACAAACTATGAATATCAATTAAATAAACATTGCAATATGTAAAGAAGCCAAGGAACTAGCAAATTTACCAATTCAGGAAAAACCTCAAAAATAACTAGACATGGGAAATAACCGAAAAATAAAATCCAATGAATCAACTGTTAGATATGACATAGACATGGTGTTTACGATTTGATTTACAGCTAATGTTTCTTCTGTACATTACTCAAAAGTACCATCGCTAATGACACAATAATCATTTTCCGGTAAATCTCTCTCTCTCTCTCAAGTATCTCTCAAATTAAAAGGATAACCACACCAATATAAAGCTTAATATGATACTAACAAAGAGATAAATAGGGACAATTAATAAACACGGTTTCAAAATCAACTATAATATATGTATATTCTAACTTGATCCCACTAAAACAGTTACTAATGAATGAAAACACTACATTTATTGAAGAACACTTACATTAGAATCGACTCTGATATGCATATTAAGAAGTCAGATTTTGCTCGGGTTGAATTTTGCTTGATTTGCCTCCAGAAATAGCCAAGGAAATGGTGTTTAGAGGGAGTATGGTGCGTGTAGTGTTACGGGGCAAGGGTTATTAATTTAGGCGGGTTATAATTGGGTCGGGTAAATTTATATTACGCATTTTGGATATGGGTATTAGGAGGGTATAATTGGCCATAATTTTATAAATATGTATTCTTGTAATGCAAGTGGTAAAAACAGGTAATAATGTCATTTTTTCTCGAACGGGTCCTCTTCTCGACGTCGGTTTGAGAGGGGCTTCACCGTAAACAATCAGATCAAACTGAATGGTGGCCTGTTTGGGTTTGAAAAGAGAATCTCGAATTTAGGAAAAGGGGAAGAACTTGATTGTAACAGTGGGTTTGTAAATAGGTATATGAACCAACGGTCAACATTTCCCCAAATTGTGCTTCTTTAAACGGATTAGATGGTCTAGATTAAAAGTGAAAGGGGTGATCCGCGTGATGCATTCATCAGCCAATACTCTTCTGCCACTTAACGAGCTAAGGAGCTGATTTTCTATTTTCTATTTTCTATTTACTAAATTAAAAACTAATTAAAAATCAATATAAAATAGCTAGAAAGTTTTAAAAATTCCACAAAAAATGCTATATACTTAAACAATTGGCTAGATAATTATAAAAAATTAAAATCATATTTTTATTATTTTTAACCATTTTTTCAAAATCTGTCAAAAAATCTAATATATAGGTTAAATATTTAGAAAATAAATATTAAATAAATAGAAATAGTTAAATATAAAAAATGGACTTATTACGAAATAAAAATAGGTCTTAACAATTTTAGGGGGGAATATACCGCCTATATTTTCATTTGGGGGGAATATGGTGCCTATATTTTTATACAAAATTTTCTTTTTTAATATATTTACTACATCATTTTTTGTTATGATACGACACAAATCGGGCATTATATTTTTTTTATTATTTTTCCCACCACTAGAAGGCTATTTAATATTATCTATACGGTTGGATTGTCAAAAAGTCATTTAAAAAAATTGAATCACCACGAGGGACAAGGCTTGTTTATAGAAACCCGTGTTGACCATAATTTGACTATAATAAAAACACATGATATAAAATCTAATTTTTTTTTAAAAAATTACACATCTCTAAAATTAGTAGATAACATCATCCGTACGCTTGGATCATTGAACAAGAATTTTAAAAAAATCGAATTACCATTCGGGACAAGAGTTGGTAATAGGAACCCATGTTGACCAGAATTTGACTATTTATAAAACACATGCTATAAAATCTATTTTTTTAAAATTACAAATCTCTAAAATGAGTAGGTATCATCATCCATACGGTTGGATCGTTGAACAAAAATCACCACTCGGGGAAAGACTTGGTTAGAGGAACCCGTGTTGACCGTAATTTGACTATTATAAAAACACACGATATATATATATTTTTAAAAAAATTAGACATCTCTAAAATTAGTAAGTATCATCATCCGTACGGTTGGATCGTTGAACAAAAATTTTAAAAAAATAGAAACATTACTCGGGACAAGATTTGGTTGTAGGAACCCGTGTTGACCTTAATTCGACTATTATAAAAACACATGATATAAAATATAAATTTTTTAAAAACATTTAGACATCTCTAAAATTAGTAGGTATCATCATGTACGGTTGGATTGTTCAACAAAAATTTGAAAAAAATAGAATCACCACCCTGAACAAGACTACGTAATGTGAACCCGTGTGCACCAGGGTTTGAATATTAAAAAAGCATATGGTATAAAAAAAATTTTAAAAAAAAAATTACACATCTCTAAAACTAGTAGGAAACAACATCTATAGGGTTGGACAAATTAAAATTTATTTAAAAATAATTAGAACATGAATATAACAAATAAAGGAGTTGTGCCACGTCAACAAGTAGCCCCATTTGTCTTGCTTGACTTCATAAAGAAAATGAGGTAAAAGTACTGTTAGGAATGTATGTGCATTAGTTTGATGATATGTTTAACAAAATACTTAAGTAGAAATTTAGTGTCTGTAGCCTCAACGGATAAGACCACTTTGGCTATCCGTTGATGGTGTAGCTTTACTTAGAAATAAGTCTAGTGTTGTAGCATATTTCAGTCTCTGTATTTAAAATGTAATTCTTGGAAGTTGAGAGAAACTATGAGTCATGTTGACTACTAGATGATATGCAGATAGGAAGGCCAATTGTAAATACTTCATGCCTTGTAATTTTGTATAAGTGAAGTGGTATCAACGGATGACTTAAAGACAACGGATGAGAAGCTAAGCTTCAACGGATGTCTCTAAAGCTTCAACGGATAAAGTCATCAACGGATAACATCCTTCAACGGATGAGTGCATCAACGGATGAAAGCTTCAACGGATAACATCCTTCAACGGATGAGTGCATCAACGGATGAAAGCTTCAACGGATGTTCTGATGATTAGCCGTTGATAAGGGGTAGTTGTACCTACAAACAGAGGCACATGGGTTGATAGAGACAACTGAGATGTGGTAGCCGAATTTCAGGAACAACAGAAAAAGCAGCCGTTCTTCTCTAGTACAAAGATGCAATAGTCAACAAAGTACTGGAGTGAACAGGAAAAGAAGCAAGTGAAGATCTTATTTTATTACTGTATTTTATATTGTTCTTCACTTGTACACTTGGTAATATATAAACCAAGTAGAAGCTAGTAATTAGATGAGAGATTTTCCAGAGCTGTTTAGAAAAATATTGAGAGAAAATTCATCTAGTTTGTACTAGGATGCAGCTGTGATCAATATTGTTTAATCACAGATTTTCTAAAATACCATCTCTGGTGGAACAACAAATCCACCAGAAAAGTTTTTAAGGTCTGTTGTGTTCTTTACATTTGTGCTTGAATATATATCTGTCTGTATTAGCTTAAAGCAATTCACACACTTGTTCTTCTTGAACACACAACTTTCATAAACTGCTCAAAACTTGAAAAAGTTTTGAGATTTACATTCAACCCCCCTTCTGTAAATCTCATTGTTAGTCCACTAGGAATAACAATTGGTATCAGAGCAGGCTCTTGACATACAAAGAGTTTAAAGATCTTGGAATCTAACAAAGATGAGTAAGAAGGATATTGGAGTAAAAATCCCAGTTCTTGACAAAGACAGTTATCACCATTGGAAGGTGAAAATGCACCTTCATCTACTCTCCCAAGATGAAGGTTATGTAAACTGCATTGAGAATGGTCCTCACATTCCCCACAAAGTAGCAACAGTTGCTACAGCCACAGTTGCTGTTGGTCAATCCATTCCAAAACCTAGAGCAGAATGGACAATGGAAGACACAGAAGAAGTCCACAAGGATAAGAAGGCTATGAACATTTTGTTTAATGGTCTTAACATGGATATGTTTGATAATGTGATAAATTGCACAACTGCCAAAGAGGTTTGGGACACAGTTCAACTATTGTGTGAAGGTACAGAACAAGTGAAAGAAAACAAAATGCAGCTTCTCATTCAACAGTATGAATACTTTCATTTTGAAGAAAATGAATCTTTAAATGAAACATTCAATAGGTTCCAAAAGCTGTTGAATGGACTGAAGCTGTATGGAAGAGTGTACCAGGTGAAGGATTCAAATCTTAAATTTTTAAGATCCTTGCCAAAGGAATGGAAACCCATGACTGTCTCCTTAAGAAACTCTCAAGATTATAAGGACTTCACTCTTGAAAGATTGTATGAAATCTTGAAGACTTATGAACTAGAGCTGGAACAGGATGAGGTATTGGAGAAGGGGAGAAAGAAAGGAAGTTCAGTTGCATTGGTAGCTGAAGATGAGAGGAAATGCAGACAAGAAACTGCGAGATCTACATCAAACTCCAAAGATGGTATAAGAAATCAGGAATCAAGCAAGGGGAAAGAGCAAGTTGCTGAAAATGAAGACAACTCCAGCCAAGATGACTCAGATGGTATTGATGAGCATCTTGCATTTCTGTCCAGAAGATTTGTAAAGATGAAATTCAAGAAAAACACTAGAGCCACTAAACCTCACAAAAACACTGTGGACAAATCCAAGTTCAAGTGTTTCAATTGTGGTATAAGTGGACACTTTGCAGGTGAGTGCAGAAAGCCAACTTCTGAAAAGAAGAAATTTGAACAAGTAGATTACAAAAAGAAATATTTTGATCTACTCAAGCAAAAGGAGAGGGCTTTCATTACTCAAGAAAGGGACTGGGCAGCTAATGGAGATGAAGAGGATGAAGATGTGGAGTATGTCAACCTTGCTCTCATGGCTGATTCTGAAGAAAATGAAGTTAGTTCATCAAGCAATCAGGGAAATGGAAGAAATCTATGGTACTTGGACAGTGGTTGTTCAAGACACATGACAGGAGATTTCTCCCTGCTCACAGAGTTCAAGGAAAGAGCTGGCCCTAGCATAACCTTTGGAGATGACAGCAAAGGGTTTACTATGGGATATGGCTTGATTTCAACAAGGAATGTCATCATTAATGAAGTTGCATTAGTTGATGGTCTCAAGCACAATTTACTGAGCATCAGTCAACTATGTGATAGAGGGAATACAGTTTCCTTCAATTCTGAAGCCTGTGTTGTCACTAGTAAGAAAGACAACAAAGTGGTTCTAACTGGAGTTAGAAAAGGAAATGTGTACATAGCTGACTTCAACTCTACAGATGCAGAATCCATTACTTGTCTCTTCAGCAAAGCAAGCACAGTTGAAAGTTAGCTATGGCACAAGAAGCTATCTCACTTGAATTTCAAGACAATGAATGATCTAGTCAAAAAGGACTTAGTTAGAGGAATCCCTCTAGTTGAATTCTCAAGGGATGGTTTGTGTGATGCTTGTCAGAAAGGCAAACAAAGGAAAGCATCATTCAAAAAGAAGCTTGAAACAACAATTGATGAACCATTACAGCTGCTACATATGGATTTGTTTGGACCAGTCAATGTATTGTCTATTGCAAGAAAAAGATATTGCTTAGTGATTGTAGATGATTTCTCAAAGTTCTCATGGGTCTATTTTCTTGGATCAAAGGATGAAGCAAGTGAAATCATTATCAATCACATCAGGCAAGTCAACAATCATCCTGACTTGAAGGTTAGAAATATCAGGAGTGACAATGGAACTGAATTCAAGAATTTGACATTAAGGCTGTTCTGTGAAGAAAATGGAATCATGCATGAGTTCTCAGCTCCAAGAACACCTCAGCAAAATGGGGTTGTTGAAAGAAAGAACAGATCTTTAATTGAAGCTGCCAGAACAATGCTTGAAGAATCAAAGTTACCAACATATTTCTGGGCTGAAGCTGTTAATTGTGCCTGCTTCACTCAGAATATTTCTTTGATCAATCAAGCTAAAGGCATGACTCCTTATCAGTTGTTCAAGAGAAGAAAACCAACTCTAAACTTTCTTCATGTCTTTGGATGTAAATGCTTTATACTGAGGAATCAATCTGACCATAAAGGGAAGTTTGATGCAAAGGCTGATGAAGGGATATTTGTTGGTTACTCAGCTGGAAAATCTTATAGGGTCTACAATCTAAGAACCAACATTGTTATGGAATCTGTGCATGTTGTGTTTGATGATAAAAAGATTGATGGACTAACAGATGAGGGACATAATGAGAGACTCAAATTTGACAACATTGAGATATATTGTGATGATAGTGAAGAGGAGACTGATGGAGATGACACTTCAAAAGGGATTCAAAACATGCCCTTGGATAATGCACAAAATACTGCATCCGTTGATAGAGGCAATGCAGTATCCGTTGAAAGACATAGTGCATCATCCGTTGAAGTACAAAATGAAGCATCCGTTGATCATAGTTCATCAACGGATAATCGATTTACATCATCAGTTGATAGAACTCCAAGTTCCCTGCAAAGGACCAACAACTCAGGGGGAGTTTCAACTAGTCAACACTCTGTCTCACATCATGACAATACTGAGGCCACCTCATCTAGAGCACATCTTCCACCACAAAGGAAATGGACCAAGAATCATCCCTTTGAACTGATCATTGGTGATGCATCATCTAAAGTGCAAACAAGAAAAGCCACTCAAGATGAATGTCTGTATAGTAGTTTTCTGTCTCAGGAGGAACCTAAGAAAGTGGAAGAAGCTCTATTGGATCCAGATTGGATATTAGCTATGCAGGAAGAGCTGAACCAATTTGAGAGAAACCAAGTATGGAAGCTGGTACCCAAACCAAAGAACAAGAGTCCTATTGACACAAAGTGGGTATTCAGAAACAAGATGGATGAAAATGGCATTATCATAAGGAATAAAGCCAGACTGGTTGCTAAAGGCCATTCTCAGCAAGAGGGAACAGATTCTGATGAAACATATGCTCCTGTTGCAAGACTTGAAGCCATCAGAATATTTCTAGCCCATGCAGCCCATGCCAATTTCAAAGTCTATCAAATGGATGTCAAGAGTGCATTTCTAAATGGGAAATTAGAGGAAGAAGTCTATGTAAGTCAACCTCCAGGATTTGAAGATCCAAATTTTCCAGACTATGTGTATTATCTGTTGAAAGCACTCTATGGACTGAAGCAAGCACCTAGAGCCTGGTATGAAACCTTATCAAAATTTCTTTTGAAGAATCACTTCACTAGAGGTACTGTTGATAAAACTCTCTTCTTTAGGGATGTTAATGGCTCTAGTATACTTGTTCAAATTTATGTAGATGACATAATATTTGGCTCTATAGATGATAAACTTTGCAAAAAGTTTGCTAAGCTAATGCAAAGTAATTATGAAATGAGCCTAATGGGAGAACTAACCTATTTTCTTGGTTTACAAGTTAAACAAGTTAGTGATGGAATTTTCATTAGTCAAACTAAATATATTTATGATCTTTTAAAGAAGTTTGACTTAATGGAATGTTCATCTGCAAAAACTCCCATGGCCACTGCCACCAAACTTGAATTAAATAAGACTGAAAGGTCTGTGGATATTACAAGTTATAGAGGCATGGTTGGTTCACTTTTATATTTAACTGCTAGCAGACCAGATATAATGTTTGCTACATGTCTATGTGCTAGATTCCAAGCTGATCCTAGGGAGTCTCACTTAATTGCTATCAAAAGGATTTTCAGATATCTCAAGGGTACACCAAATTTAGGTATTTGGTATCCTAGAGAATCTGGCTTTGATCTAATTGGTTATTCAGATGCAGACTATGCAGGTTGCAAAATAGATAGGAAAAGTACAACAGGCTCCTGCCAATTCCTGGGAAACAAGCTTGTATCATGGTTTAGCAAAAAGCAAAATTCAGTCTCTACTTCTACAGCTGAGGCTGAATACATTGCTGCTGGAAGTTGCTGTTCTCAAGTGTTATGGATGAGGAACCAACTCCTTGACTATGGACTTCATGTTGATAGAATTCCTATCTTTTGTGACAACACAAGTGCCATAGCCATAACAGAGAATCCTGTGCAGCACTCAAGGACCAAGCACATTGATATCAAGTACCACTTCATTAGGGAGCATGTCATGAATGGTACAGTGGAACTACATTTTGTTCCAAGTGAACAACAAATTGCTGACATATTTACCAAGCCACTTGATGAATCAACATTCACAAGATTGGTAAGTGAGCTAGGTATGCTTAATTACTCTTAAAATTCATGTCTTTATTGCAATTTGAATTGAAGCCTGAAATATATTAGTTGCTAAGAACAAATTTGACTTTTAACATAGTTTATTCCATCAACGGATGTTCCCTATCCGTTGAAAGTCAAAATTGCTCTATCAACGGATAATCATTATCCGTTGAAAGACAAATACATTTCTGGAATTTTTATCCGTCAACGGATAAAACTGAAGTACCTTTCAACGGATGACAATTTGCCTTATCCATTGAAATGTCACATCAATCGATTCAGGTGTTTAACAGCCGTTGATTCTATTCTCTTAACCGTTGATACTCATACATACATCTGTATGTATTGGTTTTAAAGGTAGTTTTTAGAATACTTACAGTTTATTCTTAAAACGGCTGAAATTCACTAACGCATATTTATTGATAAATCTTTATTTTATATTTTTGTTTATTAATTTGAGAAAGCATATAAGTCCTTCTGATTGTTCATTTTTACTTTACGCTTTCTTAAAATTTCAAGCATTTACCATTTTCTCTCTGCAAAAACTTCAAGTTATTCTCTGCAATTTCTACTCACAATAATGGCACCAGTCATGAAGATTATGTCTCAATCTGGGTTCATCTATGAAAAGAACAATTTCATAGCTTTGGTAGAAAAGAATGAAGCCCACTCAGACTATCACAAAATGATGGACTTCATAAAAAACTGTAAACTTAGCTATGCAATGCTGGAAGCCCCAACAATTTTCTGTGAAGTAGTTGAGGAGATTTGGACAACTGCTGAGTTCAACTCCATGGATATGACTATCTCCTTCACTCTCAAAGGTAAAACTCACTGTATTAACTGTGATGATTTACAAGCATGTTTTAAATTGCCTGAGAACAATGCCATGACACCACACACTGATAGTGATGTATCCAGCATGTTAGATTCCATAGGTTATTCTCTTAACTCTGCTAATTTAGGGAGTATTAGAAGAAAAGGCCTTAGGAAAGAATGGAGTTTCCTTGGGGATGCCTTTATAAAGGTTTTCTCTGGGAAAATTAGTAATTTTGATGCCATAACTTCATCTCTGGTTAATATGCTCTATATGCTTGTTTCTGATAGGTATTTTAACTTTAGCAACTATGTGATGCTAGAATTAGGTACTAGATTAGGTAACAAAGCTAATAGACCTAATAACATCTATTATGCTAGATTCTTTATGTTATTGGCTAACCATGTTGCTGAAGGTTTAGTCATAATCAATGAGAATAATAAACTCAAGTGCTGGGCACAAGAGAAAAGAGTTCTTGCAGACTTGATGAGAATGGATCTTAACAGCAGTGTGTCATTGGTATATTTACCAATCATGAATGCACCTCAGGTAGGTGAGGTAATTGCTTCTACAACTCCTACTTCTTCCAACCCCTCTATTTCTTTATCTTCTAGTGTGGCCATGAAATCTGTGATGCCCCAACAGATTTCTACCAAGGTCACCAAAACTAAACTTTCAAAATCAAAGACAAAGAAATCCACCTCTGTTGTTTCTCAAAAGACAACAGTTGTAACACCAACTATTAACCCTGAGGTGAGTGAACAGGGTGTGAGTGGTGAGGGGAGGGGTGAACATCAAAGAAACCCCCAGGATAAGGAAGGAAAGTTGAGTGCTTCCCAAGCTAGCCAAGCCACAGTTTCTCAAAAAGCTGTGGTGGTTGAAAAGGTATCTAGCACATCCCTAGTAGCATCCTCCCAAAAGGATGTTACTATTGAAAATAGTTCCAAACCAGGAACACAGAACAAACGAGGGAGGGACACTAAAGCCAAACACTCACCAACAAAAGCCTTTATTAGAAGAAAGAAGGCTAGAACCCAATCTTCTACACAGGGTGCACACACTGCACAGATACATCCATCTGTATCTATGCCTTCTCAAACTCAGTTTGATGTGACTCCAATAAATGTGGAGTCACAGCCCCATTCTCTCACAATAATCACACATCAATCACCAAACACTTCATCACCATCTCTGGATGTGGATATGTTATTCCCATCAATTCCTGATTCTCCCTCTTTACAACTCAGGGAGAAGCCCCACTCAAATACAGGTGATCATCATCTCTTGGATGATTTGTTGGATCACCCGCAAATTCTTTCAGATATAATTGAAGGATCTGTGTCACCACATCTCAAATCAATCTACACAGATTCAACAGTTATATCACTTTCAATTTCAACTTCTTTTCCTTCTTCAACGGATATCACTCATCCGTTGACAAGTGGTTGTTCTTCAACGGATAAGCTTAACAGCAGTTATCCGTTGATAACATCAGTTTCACCTTCAACGGATATTCCACATCCGTTGACAGTCTCTACACAAATAACTGAATTAATCCCAAGTGTAGAAGACATGAATACTGTGCAATCACTCTTAGGATTGAGGGAAGGGAGTGACAATTTGAGTGAGAGGCTGGGTTGCTCCCAGGCAAAAGGAGAGATTGAGAGCTCAAAAATGCATGCTATTTCTTCCAGCATGGCAAAAGTAAGTGAGTGGAGTACCACCTTAGTAGGTGAAGGTGAGGGAGTGAGTTGTGTGAGCCAGGGGGAGCCCCTGATGCAAGAACATAGAGAAAAAGAGAGAAAAGCAGGTACAGTAGATACAAGGGTGGAACCAGCCATTGCTAATGAGTCAATGATTGTGGATGATGCTGAAAAGGAAAGACAATTTCAGCAACATTACAAAGCTGTAATTGATAACATTTCCTTGGATGCTGACACTTTTACTCATCCTGTGACAGCCTATCAACTGTTGGCTGCTCAGGGCAATGAGAAAGCAGAAAGGTCACTACATCTAGTGCACACAACAGAATCTCTTCAAAGGGATAAAGCTGCCATTAACAAAATGCCTTCTACAGCTGGTGAGCCATCTGAGGAATTTGGAGCAAATTCTGATGATGATGACTCTATTTCTTTTGATGGAAGCATGAACTTAGGGGGAGATGAAGGCCCTAGTTCAATTCCAAATCTACCTGAATGGGCCTTGACTAAGGAGTACAGATCAGGGGAATTCAATGTCTCTTTAGTCAAACAAATCAACACTATTCAACAGGCCATTCAGAATACTTCACATGCAAGTATCAAGGCTATCCTTCAAGCTCACCTGGACTCACTGCATCTCATGAAGCTGCAGCAAGTGAAGCAGAATCTGAGTATGGATGATCTCAGGAAGGATATTGCTGACTTGAAAACCTATACTTCAGAAAAATTGGATTCAGTCATGCCCTATGGTACATTGCAGGACTTGGTTTTGAGATTGAAGAAAGAATCTGTTACTGAAAAACGGTTGGCCAAGTTAGAAGACAGAGTTCAAGTTATTGAAAATTCTGTGGCCACCATTCTTCACAATCAACAATCTCAAACCAGTCTCCTAATGCAGCTGGCAAAAGCACAAGGCTTGACCCCTCTCCTTGATGATAACAAAAAGGGGGAGAGTAAAAGGGAAGGGGAAGGAGAGCCATCTACAAAAGTCAACATATCTAAAGTGCTAGTTCCTGCCATCACTACTTCTCCAATCATTCAAATCAAGGGCAAGCCTGATGGAATTGATTTGATTCAGCTAGCAGCAGCTGAAATTCAAGTGAAAGAGCAAAGGAGGAGAATTGATGAAAGGTTGCAACTGTTGTTTGGTTCTACACAAGACAAATCAACATCTGTGAAATACAGCACAAAAATTGAACCAATCAACATGGAGCTCATGCCAGTAGGGAGTCATAAGGATGGAGAAGCTTCTTCCAAAGAACTACAAGCTATAATTCTCAAGCCCAATGAAAGATCCAATAAGGACTCAACAAAGAATCCTTTAAAAGAAGTGGACTTTCCTCCTCCAAAAGCTGATGAGAACAAGATTTTAGGCAGAAGTATTGCTTATCTCAAAAAGACCATGGATGAGGCTGTAAGGAGAAATAGAGCTATTATCATTAGAGAGGGAAAGAGCATATGTGTGATGCAAGGACATCCCAAATTCTCAATAGCCAAGAAGGAAGAAGACAAGCAATTAAAGGCTGACAAAAGAGCACAAGCAAAGCTTGAACAACAGCTAAAGTCAAGTCTAGTTGAAAAAGAAAAAGGGATTGAAGTCAGGGGTGAAGACAAGACTACAAACCTAGATGAGGTTTTAGGGAGTATATTTGGTGAGAGTGTGGAAGAAAGAGAGGAATGGCAGAAGGGAAACAGAAGAAAGGCCAAGGCACATAGAAGGAGTGGAGATAACACTGAAGTAACCAAATCTATATCTAAACCACTACCTTCCATACCTGAACCCCTTGTTGCTGATCCCACAATAAACATCCATGGTGAACCAATCATTCCAAAAGAGGAACCTATTGATTGGGACACTATCAAATTGCCTACCTTTCTAACCACTCTTCCACTACCAAAGAAACAGAAAAGAAAACCAAAATCTACACCTCCCATAACCTCTAAGAAATTCACTCAAAAACAAAAACCTAAGCCTAAGTCACCCATTTCTAAAGATGATTATGTTCACATCTGTGACATAAAAGAAATTTCAGACATTGAACTCTATCTGGATGAGCTGGAGGATGTAAGGGGAATAGCTGCCTACAGACAATTACCAGAGAGATTAGTGTTCAGATATAAAGGAGCTGGGGAAAGAACATGGCCTCTCCACAGGATTCTGGATGAAGGCTACTCTACCTTGATTAGAGTCAATTCAGCTATACAAAAGGATTCTGGCTTTACCAGAACTGCCAAGACTGAAATTCTCAACAAGATAGCCAATATAAGGAAAACTTGGAGGGAGCCCAATGCTTTACCCAGGACTTTACTCATTCAAGAAAGGGAAATGAAAATTCTCAAATCACCTCATTGGTTGATGGAATTTAGAGATGATAAAGGAGTCAGAAGATTTTTCAGACTTGAAGACCAACTCAAGATTGCCAGCAATGAAACTCTCAAAGAAATGCAATCTAAGTTGGATGTCAGTGTTGAAGATGAAGCTGAATTCTTCAGACAACTCCAACTCCAAATTGAGGAAAATGACAAAAGGCTAGGAAAGAAAACCAGGGAACAAAGAAGAAAAAGATGATTTGCTCAGACTAAAGGAGTGTCCTTGGAAACACTGTAAATCTTCAATTATCTCCTAGTACATACACTTTTGTAGCATTTTTAAATTTCTACTTAGTTTCAATTCATATATCTGTTAAGTGTTTTGTTATCATCAAGTTAACCCTGAATTTATGCCTACAATTCTTATAGACATAAATAGGGGGAGATTGTTAGGAATGTATGTGCATTAGTTTGATGATATGTTTAACAAAATACTTAAGTAGAAATTTAGTGTCTGTAGCCTCAACGGATAAGACCACTTTGGCTATCCGTTGATGGTGTAGCTTTACTTAGAAATAAGTCTAGTGTTGTAGCATATTTCAGTCTCTGTATTTAAAATGTAATTCTTGGAAGTTGAGAGAAACTATGAGTCATGTTGACTACTAGATGATATGCAGATAGGAAGGCCAATTGTAAATACTTCATGCCTTGTAATTTTGTATAAGTGAAGTGGTATCAACGGATGACTTAAAGACCTTCAACGGATGAGAAGCTAAGCTTCAACGGATGTCTCTAAAGCTTCAACGGATAAAGTCATCAACGGATAACATCCTTCAACGGATGAGTGCATCAACGGATGAAAGCTTCAATGGATAACATCCTTCAACGGATGAGTGCATCAACGGATGAAAGCTTCAACGGATGTTCTGATGATTAGCCGTTGATAAGGGGTAGTTGTACCTACAAACAGAGGCACATGGGTTGATAGAGACAACTGAGATGTGGTAGCCGAATTTCAGGAACAACAGAAAAAGCAGCCGTTCTTCTCTAGTACAAAGATGCAATAGTCAACAAAGTACTGGAGTGAACAGGAAAAGAAGCAAGTGAAGATCTTATTTTATTACTGTATTTTATATTGTTCTTCACTTGTACACTTGGTAATATATAAACCAAGTAGAAGCTAGTAATTAGATGAGAGATTTTCCAGAGCTGTTTAGAAAAATATTGAGAGAAAATTCATCTAGTTTGTACTAGGATGCAGCTGTGATCAACATTGTTTAATCACAGATTTTCTAAAATACCATCTCTGGTGGAACAACAAATCCACCAGAAAAGTTTTTAAGGTCTGTTGTGTTCTTTATATTTGTGCTTGAATATATATCTGTCTGTCTTAACTTAAAGCAATTCATACACTTGTTCTTCTTGAACACACAACTTTCATAAACTGCTCAAAACTTGAAAAAGTTTTGAGATTTACATTCAACCCCCCTTCTGTAAATCTCATTGTTAGTCCACTAGGAATAACAAGTACAACTCCTTAAAACAAGATTCATTGCCGGTTACGAAATAATTTTTTGAAATAATATTCTGGACGATCCAACCGTACGGATGTTAAACTATATTGATTTTAGCCATGTATAAAAATAATAAAAAAATTCAAAATTAATCTTGCTTAACTATATAAGGAAAATGAGGTAAAAGTACAACTCCATAAAACAAGATTCATTGTCGTTTAACGAAATAAAATTTTCAAATAATTTTTTGGACGATCCAACCGTACAGATCTTAACATATATTGATTTTAGCCACGTAAAAAAATAATAAAAAAATTCAAAATTTATCTTGCTTGAGTTTTTAAGGAAAATGAGGTAAAAGTACAACTCCCTAAAACAAGATTCGTTGCTGATTAACGAAATAATTTTTTGAAATAATTTTTTGGACGATCCAACCGTAAGGATGTTAAAATATATTGATTTTAGCCATGTAAAAAAAATAAAAAAATTCAAAATTTATCTTGCATGACTTTATAAGGAAAATGAGGTAAAAGTACAACTCCCTAAAACAAGATTCATTGCCGGTTACCGAAATAATTTTTTGAAATAATATTCTGGACGATCCAACCGTACGGATGTTAAACTATATTGATTTTAGCCATGTTTAAAAATAATAAAAAATTTCAAAATTAATCTTGCTTGACTTTATAAGAAAAATGAAGTAAAACTACAACTCCTTGAAACAAGATTTTATCGACATATTTTTTTCAAATAATTTTTCACGATCCAACCATATGGATGTAAAAATATTTTGATTTTTTCATGTAAAAAAATAATAAAAAAATTCAAAATTTATCTTGCTTGACTATATAAGGAAAATGAGGTAAAAGTACAACTCCATAAAACAAGATTCATTGCCGTTTAACGAAATAAAATTTTCAAATGATTTTTTGGACGATCCAACCGTACAAATCTTAACATATATTGATTTTAGCCACGTAAAAAAATAATAAAAAATTTCAAAATTTATCTTGCTTGAGTTTTTAAGGAAAATGATGTTAAAGTACAACTCCCTAAAACAAGATTCGTTGCTCATTAACGAAATAATTTTTTGAAATAATTTTTTGGACGATCCAACCGTACAGATGTTAAAATATATTGATTTTAGCCATGTAAAAAAAATAAAAAAATTCAAAATTTATCTTGCTTGACTTTATAAGGAAAATGAGGTAAAAGTACAACTTCCTAAAACAAGATTCATTGCCGGTTAACGAAATAATTTTTTGAAATAATTTTCTAGACGATCCAATGGTACGGATGTTAAACTATATTGATTTTAGCCATGTATAAAAATAATAAAAAAATTCAAAATTAATCTTGCTTGACTTTATAAGAAAAATAAAGTAAAATTAAAATTCCGTGAAACAAGATTTTATCGACATATTTTTTTCAAATGATTTTTGACGATCCAACCATATGGATGTTAAAATATTTTGATTTTTCCATGTAAAAAAATAATAAAAAAATTCAAAATTTATCTTGCTTGACTATATAAGGAAAATGAGGTAAAAGTACAACTCCATAAAATAAGATTCATTGCCGTTTAACGAAATAAAATTTTCAAATAATTTTTTGGACGATCCAACCGTACAGATCTTAACATATATTGATTTTAGCCACGTAAAAAAATAATAAAAAATTTCAAAATTTATCTTGCTTGACTTTATAAGAAAAATGAGGCAAAAGTATAACTCCGTGAAACAAGATTCATTGCTGATTAAAGACATATTTTTTTTAAATGATTTTTTGGAAGATCCAACCGTACGGATATTAAAATATTATGATTTTTCCATGTAAAAAATAAAATAAAAATTCAAAATTTATCTTACTTGACTTTATAAGGAAAATAAGGTAAAAGTACAACTCCTTAAAACAAGATTCATTGCCGATTAACGAAATAATATTTTGAAATGATTTTCTGAACGATCCAACCGTACAGATGTAAAACTATATTGATTTTAGCCATGTAAAAAAATAATAAAAAATTTCAAAATTAATCTTGCTTGAGTTTTTAAGGAAAATGAGGTAAAAGTACAACTTCCTAAAACAAGATTCTTTGCTGATTAACAAAATATTTTATTGAAATTATTTTTTGGACGATCCAACCTACACATGTTAAAATCTTTTGATTTTAGCCATGTAAAAAAGTAATAAAAAATTTCCACATTTATTTTGCTTGACTTTAAAAGAAAAATCTATGAAAAGTACAACTGCCTAAAACAGATTCGTTGCTGATTAACATTAAAATAGACAGTAAAAATATTTAAAATTACCATTAAAAACTAATTGACATCATTAAAACATGTTTAATATTACTATTAAAAATATTTTATAAAAATATAAAAAAAATAAAAAATTATAAGATATTTTAAAACAACGTGTGCATAGTATTATATTACACTTAAATCAAAATTTTCTTCCCTCCTATATTTCTCCCCTTAATAAAAATTATTTTAGTTTCCCCCCTTTACAAATTTTTTTCACCGCCCCCTCTTTGAATACAACCCTCTCTTCATCTCTTTCATCTCAAATCTCTCTCACATTAACACACCATCTCTCAAAGCTTCTCCCTGTCACACTAATAACTTACCCCATCTATCTTATCCGTCTCTTTCTCTCCCTCACAAAATCTAGACTCTTCTGCAAATTCAAACACTAGTTTGAAAAACCTAATTGGAATTGATTTTCGATTATTCAATCCAAGATGTAATTTTTCTACAATTGGTTTGATTTTCACATGTATCAAGCAATCACGTGTGGAAAATACTCGGTACCGCTATCGATTTTGAATTATTGCTTTGAATTTGGTATTTATTTAAATATATTTTTGTGTGTTTTGATTGTAGACCATGTACAAGGGAAGGAAGAAGAAGAGTATCGAGTATTCTGTGTATGTATAGACCATGGGGGTAAAGAAGTCTTGGAAATGAAATCAGCTTTGCACTCCAAAGGAGAGGTTGACCTTCTTGTTTGCACCTTTACATGGAAAGTAGCTTTGGTTTATTTTGGCTGCAAATAACATTCATCAATAAAGTTTCAATTTCAAAACCCATTAGGTCACCTGTCCAGAACATGTGAAGGTAGATGCTTTCTCATGTACCATTGCTTTTGTGATGAAAAGGTTTTGCATTTTTTAGATTATGATTTGTTAGTACTAGACTTGTAATTATCGAACCATTAGTTTTAGAGAAAAGTGATATATTACAATCGGCTTGTAGCTTGGTAGCAGATTGTTGAGAATAATTGATGAAAGTAAAAAATAACAAAACACAAATAATTGAAGTTACCTGTATGACATTGACATTGAAGGTTTACTTAGGATTGTACAATTTTCAGTTCAAGGAATAGAATAGCAACAAACAAGAGTTTAATACTTGTACTCAATGAACATTCAAAATATAATCAGAAAGATTTGATGAGTTTGGTTGACTTCAAGATGTTTATGAGATTGGTAGTATGGTGAATGGTAAATATAATTAATGTTAGGTGGTGGATTTTTAGTTGGTTTATGATGAATATTAGTTGTACTAGAGTTTAATCTGTTGTAATATCAAATATTTGTCATAATAATATAACAAAATGTAAACTATTGTGTGAATAATATTCAAGTAACTGGTAAAAATTATAAACTGTTGTCTCAAAATATAAAGAATAACGTGACTACTATACATAGAATTGTCTGAATAGTTTTGAGATAACAGCGAACACCTACTCGATATTGAAAACAATTGTTTAAAAGTATGTACACAACTGTTGATTTGAACAAAACTGTTGCTTTAAGACCATCCACACAACGGTGCTATATAAAAGTCATTGTCTCAAAGAAACTAGAATAAAGGCTTTTGTTCAAAACTGTTGTTGTTATGTTTTCAGACAATAATGAAATTAAAATTACCATTGTCTACAATAAATATAAAGTTTTAAGAAAAAATTTAACTACACTTAGTCGACACAAAATTTCCGTTGTGTAGAACTAAAACAGTTGTTCTACTTTGTTTTGAACAACGGTTCTTCTATTCCATTCCGTTGTTTGTCATGCACTGTAAGAAGTCTTTGCATAACTGTTGTGCTATCTTGTTCTAACAAAGGTTAAAAAACCTTTGTCTCATTTTATATCAGACGAGTGCTGGGTATTCAACGGAAAATTTTGACATTAGACAACAGTGAAAAACTGTTATCTCAAAGCAAATTTCTTGTCGTGAAAACAAGTATATATTAAACTTATAATATACCGTAATTTTTAAATTGTTAATTATATGAAAAAAATTAGAAAAAAAAATAAAATTTGATACAGATTAAGAACTGAAATTATGGTTGAACAATGAGCCTAATTATAGATTATATTTGAATAAGGATAACTAGTAGATTTATAATTAAGGCTTCATAACTCTGTATATGCGTCATATTCTCTTCTTTCTCTCCTAATCCTTCGGGGTCGCATAGATCTATCTCGAGATCATAATCTATCTTTCTTCATCATCTTTATTATTCAAATTCAAAGGCTTTCCTCACATACAAATCATCTATCCTGTAAAATTTCTTATAAACTCATTGTAAGTCAAATTTTATTGCATCCGGACTTTCGAAAACATCCTTTCATTATGTACAACTTTCATTATTTTCAGTATGTTCAAGGTTTTAGATGTATAATTTTTGATGGGTTGCATATGATAAGTAACATGTATGCATACACATAAAAAATACAATATTCGATATGATAGCGAAGACACTAATCTAATCTCTTCGATATGTGATTTGGGTGTTATAAATACTATAATTAGTTGGAATCCTATTTCTTTTATATATTTTCAATTGATATCAATACTAATTATATAAGTTTATAAAATAAGATAATTTTTGGAAAACCTTATTTTGGATTACTATGCCCCCTCCACAAATTTATCTTTTCTTTTTTCCCAACATATATCGTAAACGAACTTTCTTTGTAGCATTTGCACGTTAATATTAGGGAAGACCTCTCCACAAACTTGTCGTTAGCCGATCAGGTTCATTCGACAACTAAGGTTCTTTCGATAACTAATTAAGGCATCCATTCATCAATAGTGAAAAGGCTTTGTACGATAACTAAGGTTTTTTTTTAAATAGTGAAAAGGCTTTGTAGGATAGAGTATAAGGTCACATATTATTCTTCCTTTCTTGGTTGGTGAGGAACAAGTCGAGGTCTAATCTTCCTTAATTTTAGGAATTTAGGATTGTGGATGATGTTCATCTCCTTTCCCATAAAGAAGAGGACTAAATTAACCATATGTTTTGGGATTGATTGTCACTCGAACTATCACTCTATCAAAAAACATGCTAATTTAACCTAGTTAAATAACTGAAGCAAATCTCAGTTTATATCTTCCAACACTTTCCGGAGTCATATGTAATTCTGCTAACCACATTAGTTTCCTTTTACTTTTAAAATGAATGTAAAGGGAAATGACATAAATGAATATTGAGTTTCTTTCTTTCTAGAATGTTCACTTTGAGTGCATCATTAATTACCATGGAATGCTTAATCCGAAACTCATGAATCTTTTTCAATCACGGGTCCAAAATAAAAAGTAATAAGCCACAACCAAAAATTGATATTTGTGATTTTATGAAATATGATTGGAAAAAATATTTTCAACATTAATGCGAATTTATAATTTTCATAAGCATACATACTGTTTTGATTAACATAATCTATCCCAGACATCTTATAGTTTCTCTTGACTATAGTCTATTTCGATCAGGGGTAAAATAGTTGGAGATTTATTTTGTGATGTCATTATCTATTAAAGATATCGTTATGATCTGTTGCATTTAAATGTATGACTGAGATCATTTCTATTAAAGATGGTCATGCCTTGTTAGTATTTCCCGGTTCGCATTTGTCTCATGTAGGAAAATTGGAGACAACATATAAATGGCTGAAGGGTTAGTAAAAAGTTACAGTCGTAACAAAGGCACCCTAAAGTGGGATTTGAAAGTTTCTCTCTACAAAGCATTTGATTCCCTTCACTGGGATTTTATTGCTCTTGGTGTCATGATTTTTTTTGTTAAATTTATTAATTGGATTTGGGACTGCATATCTGCTCCTAGATTCTCTATTAAAGTTAATGGTGCTTTAAATGGTTTCTTAAAGAGAGCCAGATGTTTAATCCAAGGTGACACAATGCTAGCTTATCTTTTCTCTCTTTCCATGGATGTCTTCTCTTCTATGATTGATAAAGTTCCTAATGCTCACTTTCAATTTTACTGGAAGTGCAAAGATCTTAAGCTGAATAACCATCTATTTGCTGATGATGTGCTTTTGTTTCTAGAGTTAGTCATGATTCTAAATGGATATAAAGAACACGATTAACATTTTCTCGATAATGAGTGGCCTCTCTCCTAGCATAAAGAATTACGGTATTCTTCTGCAATGCTTCAAGTGATTTAATGATACTTATAACGTGACATATGGAGAACTCCTGATTCGCTTCTTAGGTGTAGCTCGTGTTACTGGACGTATCTATGCTTGGACTAATCTTTTGTTATCTCTAGTTTATAGAGCTCAACCCATAAAGGATGTACCCTTCTCCACTCAAGCTTATAAAGGATGTACCTTCTCCACTCAAGCTTTTTGGACAAATCACCTTCTCCTGCTTATATTTGTTCTCCTGCAAAAGATACTCTCACGATTTATTTGAAAAAAGGATATTTACAAGAAAGGTGGGGCTTCTCACCTCTTTCTCACTTGTCACTCTAGTAAATATGTGCTTCAGTCTTTGGCGAGAATATTTTCTGTTACTCTACCTCCTTATATTCAGCACTTGACTGAGTTGCTTACAGAATGGGGCTCTATTTAATATTACTTGCTTAGATCCTTGGCTCTATTGGATGAACACATCTTTTATTATTTTTTATTGAAGGAGAGGAATGCTCGAGCCCTTAAGATTTTCAGAACTTATTTAATTGGTCACAACTTACACATTTTAGAAACTAATTTAATGGTTCTAATTATTAAAAAATTATTAATCTATTTTCACATGCCTAATTTATTATAAATATGTATTTAGTGAAATATTTATTGGGGGTATATTTATTCAATAGTTAATAAAATATTAAACAAAAAATTATAAAATAACAATTATTTCAAAACGTGGAATCATGTGTAAAACCTAGAATTATTAATACCTACCTACATCCAATACATCCCACAAAAAACTTATAATCTTAGGATTCAACTAATTAATTCAATTGAATTTTTTCCAATGAATAGAACCAATTAATAACCTCAAACCACAAGCAAGAAATCATTTTGGTGGTTTGCCTTAAATGAAAACACCTTCAAACTGATTAGAGGTTAAAGAAAACTTGAGCATCTGTTGATTTCTTTATGAATTCTAAAGCATCCATTCAAATTCAGTTTACTACAACAGAATATATATATCACATATTCAAATTCATCAGAATGTAAAGACTGTGATGAGGATGCCCAAAGAAAGAAATATAAAATATAGATAAAAAGTTTGAACTTGTTTTATGAGCTAATGTAAATTAGCTCAATAAATATTAATGGAGTGTGGCCATGTAGAAAAACACAATATACATTCTTGTGGGACAATTTGGAGGTAAGTGAGACCAAATAAGGTCGACTCAAAGCAAAATATACTTCTATGTCTATTTGTTTCACTAAGAGTTTGGTTTCAAGTTCTAATATAGAGAAAAAATATGATTCAACTACTTTTATTTTTACTTTATGTGGGATGGATATTTTGTTATTGTTTCAAAACCCATCTTCGCGTTTTCCCTTATGAGTTTAATTGAGAGTTTCAGTTCAGATTTCATAATCCTTACTTTAGAATTTTGACTTAAAAGTTTAAAACAAATTGTGACTTAAATTTTTTAGGACATTTCATCTCTCAATAATGCCACAAGAAACCCATCACATTAATTAGTTGTTGTGATTAAGGTTTATAGTCTTCAAGGGGAATCTCATCTATATACCCATCCATGTAGGGCAAGATGAACTTAAGGTTTCCTTAGAATTTCACTCAAGCATAGAAATGTGCATTCATGTTTCAAAAACTAAATCATAGATTGAATTTTGGGCCTAGCATTAAGGTTATTTTAACCATGAGTTATTAGTTTATAGCTAAAACACGAGAAATACTATGAAGAGGCCAAGAGTCCCACATTATATATTTTTGAGGTGTCACAAGAGAGAAAACCACATTTTCAAAAGTTTTGGCTGGATCCAAAGAAACAAGTGTTAATTTTGATTAAGTGAGTCGTCCCCATTTCAACTGTATAGAGCATTAAAGGCTTCATTCAAAGACATTTCGATGAGGGACACAAATTATTTAGACGTTTAATCACCAAAACACTTGGGAGCGTCTTAGTTTTTATTTATAGTAAAACTTTGAACTAATTATCTTGTCATGCATATTCCATGCCTTGCATTTATATTTCAATGAAGTTTGTATTTAAATGTTTAGCTACCTTCACGCCAAGTGGATGCAATGCAACAACACTGATTTATAATTTTCTAAATGAGCGGCTCTACTTTGATTATATAGAGAATGATTATATAGAGCATGAGAGATTTGTACTTTTCTTCCCATTTCAATGTGAGATTAAAGTCTGTAAAAGTATAATTTAAAACTTCTAACAAATGTGGTCTTATATAAAATTTGGGAAGTAATCTCTTTAGGATATAAAACTTAATAGCCTTATATTGTATGACTGTACAATACAATAACAATTTGAAAATAATAATAAATTAGTCAGGTGTTGCTAAGATGTTTGTGGTCTAGGTCACGGCTCCATATTACTCAAGCCGACTTACCTACCTTACACTATATTTCTACATACCAAACCAATTGCATAAAGAGAGAATTAAGGATAATTAGAAAGAAGCTAAATAGCATTAAGAATCTAAGTTGTACTCAAGATGCTCCACCTTGTTGCCATCAACGCGATGAGGTGCCTGGGCCAAACTAAGCACCTCTTCTTTGTGTGTCACCGTCAATTTCATCTCTTTTTAAAATCATAATTAAACTTGTGCCACATCGAGTAAGAGGAGAGAAGTGCCCTTCCCTCAATATTATATAGAAGCTTTTGGGCTAAAAGTTAATCTAGGAGAAGTAGTGTGCTTCCAACATATTTGGTATGTCTCTCTTGCCCTCGTCTTTTATTTATTACATTATTATATTATTATTATTTATTAAGTTTATTTGAGTATTCAGTATTATTAGTTAGTTTGAGTTAATTAATCAGATTTTAGTTAGTAGAATTTTGTAGTTGAGATTCAATAAATTAAATTATTAAAATATGTTAATAAATTCGAGAATCATGATTGATATTTTTAGGACAAAATTAAAAATATCGAGGTTTGAGACTGAAAAATAAATTAAGGTTTGAAAGCGGTTAAAGGTAAGTATATACTATATTAATTTATTGTTCATGCTTTGATGACGTTTTGAACTTTAAATGATGATTGATTTAATTTGGCTGATGATTCACGGATAAAAAATGAGTATTCTTGCACTGATACTTGATGAACTGATGATGATGATTCCTTGTCGGAAGTAAACTAAACCAATTTTTTAGCTGGTCGGGATCCCAACTTCATGAACTTGATGAATTGATGAACATACAGTTATTGAATACTCAGTTTTAATCTCGTGATAACTATTTTGATGAACTTTTGATGATTGTGATGAAACTCTGATGATTCTTTTGTAAACGTAATTATTCGATGATTTGAAGAACTCTGCTTTTTTCGGACAAACCTCAGGAAAGAGTTTCGTAGAAGGATTTCCATCAATATATGTAAAATTGATGAATTAAGGTTTTAACGGGCGTCGAGAGGCGAGTAGCATCATGACGAATAATATTTATAGAATAGAAGTATGTCTGTATCTAGTTAGATACTTATGATGGATCATAAGTTTTATTGTAGACTTGAAATTATTGTATGAATTTTATGTTATTAATTAACTTTGAGTTTATGTAAGCATATATTGAGTTGTTTAGTGGTTTGGCATCCCCGGGTCGGGTTTCTGAGTTAATCCTGAGGTGGGGGGGTCACATATCTCCTTTGTTAGAGAAATTTATGTAGAGTTTATACTATATATATAATATATTATGTATTTAAATGAACAAGCAAAATTTGAATAGAAAGTTGAGGACTACCGCGACTTCTAAGAGTTGTGAATAAGCAATTTTTTTAGTTTTTTGTCTTTTTTTCTACCATAAATATTTCCATAGTTTATAAGTATTCTTAACACTAAATCCTCGGTCAATATAATAATGAACTGATCATATATAGCTCCCAATTTATTATTACACAATTAATCCACATATATATATGGTCTTACTCTAATGAGAATGCCACTACTGTGAGATATGAGATCTAATCATATGTACTCATTTAAATACATCATATTCATCTCTCACCATTTATTTAATATTTAATATTTCACCATCTTCTTTCTAATTCAACCACACATCAAAATTAACCACCGACGACCACCATTTCCGACCATAAACACCAATGGAGACCACCGCCACACCTCCGGCGACCACCAGAATATCACCACCAACAAAAATGAAATCACCACCGTCAAACAAAAAATTACCACCGAAAAATCAAATATTTCCACTGGAAACCAAAAATCACCACCAGGATACTAAAAATCACTAATTCCAAACAAAAATCATTGTCGTAATAACTCTTGATCTTCACTGGACTAAATCGATACAACCATTATAATAACCATCACCACCGTATATAAATTACCACCACCACCACCCCGTCAAAACCTTTCTAACACCATTACATGACCCCCACCTCTGATCGTTGTACGAATGCCACCAAGAAACACAATCACTCAATTAACACAACCTAAAATTACCCCAAAAATCACTATAATCACCAACATCTTTGTAAAAGTCACTAGATGTAAATCAATAATCTACCTACATAAAATCGTTTACGTTTATTACTAATTAGAATTAGTAAAATTTAAATAATCATATTTTCAATTCAAATAATAAGATTTTGTCATTATGAAACCAGATCGGAAAAAAATGTAGTGTTAATAGTAAATCGGAGATGGAGTAGATGGAAGAAAATGATGATACACAATACAACCCGTATGATTACATTGATTGTGATGATATATCTGAATATATGGATGATCGAAAAAGTTTGAAAATCAATCGAAGTTTAAAGAAAAATGAAGATGTTCATGAGGGGAGGGAGGGAGGAAGAGAGAGCCTACAGATCTAGTATTTTCTAGCGACGGTGATGGCCGGTGGTCGGCAGTGGGGTAGGTGGGGGAGGAAGATGGGTATGTGGGTAGAGTGAGAAAGTGCATGGGTTGTAATGGTGGGTTTAAATAAAACTTAAAATATATTATAATTTTTGTTGCTGAGATTAGATCTCACTTGTCAGGTTCTCATTTGAATAACTGTCTTTATATATATTGGAGTTACATTTCAATGATTTATTTATTAATTAAAGTGATTGAAAAATTTACTAAGGCAGTTATAATTGCGTGGGATGGAGAAAGTGGAAAGATAAGCTAGGTATCGAGAATGATTCACACTCGAAAAAGTATAGAGAAATAATGTTGTGTTCATTTCTATTTTCGGAACTCTAAATACATCTTGTAATCAAGAAAGCAACCAATGATCCGCTTATTTGCCCCAGCGTCCTCGATTTTATACTTATGGTTAAGTGATTCCCATAAAACCTTAGCTGTTGTTTTTGAGAAATATATGTCATAAAATGAATCAACCAAACAGTTTTGCACATAGTTCCGACATATATAGTCGGTGTGCTTCCAGGCATCTGTAACATACACAGTCTGCATATCACTTTCAGCAGTGAGAAATGGTACTTCCTCCTTGAGATATTGATCAAGGTTTAATGTGGTCAGATAAAACAACATCTTTTGATTCCAGTGCTTGAAGTTCGATCAATTGAACTTCTCAGGTTTCTCAGCGTGTGTAGCAAGCACATCATGATGAGTAGGCACAACAGGATGCGTAGGAGCAACATGTGTGACAGTCGTAACAGGTGTCTTTACACCAGTTTTTTTCCAAGAGGCACCTGTAACTGTCCAATAATAGTATGTCCCCAAGGTGTTCTTCCCCAATGCACATATCCCGGAAGCACATGTCCAATCGACGGCTAATCCCCATCAGGTACCAGTACCTGTGCGTTAGGGTTTAGTGGCAGTTGGTGATCCCCATCAGATGTTATAATCTGTGTGTTGAAATCAACCATATTATTACCAGTCATATTGTTCACGTTCTCCATTAGTCATGTGTTGAAAAAAGTAAGCTTTAAGATTGTTATCAACAATCTGTGTAAAAAAGAAATCTGTGTAAAAAAATATAAGTATAGGTGTGTGCGTGCAAAAGCAATAATCAAATAACAGAAAATAAATGGAGATAGGAAACGTATGGAAAAGGATAGAGAAATATGAGTCTAGCGCGAAACTGTCTCCTTAAGCTTATTAGCCCTCTCTGTATTATGCGAGTGAAAAGCCCCTTAGGATAAAACGGAAGACAGTGGTGACGTCGAAGGTCGGCACTGTCAGCGAGATTGAAAGCGAGCAAGAAACTATCATGGGTGAGATGGTAAGTGTTTAGGAATGACTCTGTATATGTGTGTTTAACCCTAACGCCCTAGAGGTGTTTATATAGGGAGGAAAAAACATGTGCGCTACATAATTACAATTATTAATTAAAACACATTAATTAATTAGGTCGGTTTAATTAGGTCGGTTGTCAATTAATTATTATTAATTAATTTGAACGACAAAAAAATGTATGTAATATCAATGTTTCAACTCATACCTTTGGAGGACACATACATTCTATTTCTGGAATATGAACATGTCTTCAGGGCTCTGGCCTCTCACAAAGTATTCCTTTCAGTTTATTCACTTAGATTGATGAAATATAACTATGATGAGGATAACTGAACATTATGTTTGCTTCCACACCGCCTTATGGATACACAAACTAGACAAGAGTTAACCTTCCAGTTTTAGGATGGAAAATAATAGGATATAATTATTATCACATCAAATGTGTTTCATAATTTTTTCAGTCTAGAGAATATGCAGGACCTCCTGAAAGGAAAACGTCCAGCCTACAAACATTTAGTGATAGCTATAGTAAGTAACCATCACACCATCATAGTCTTTTATTATTTGGAGATGACAACTATAGTATATAAAAAACATTATTTAATTAAGTAACCATCACACCATCATAGTCTTTTATTATTTGGAGATGACAATTATAATTTTTTATTATTTTCGAGGATTCTAGATGTACGTGTAGAGATTATGAACACTTAACAGAGAATTACAGCATATAAAAAACATTATCTAATTAAGTAACCATCTCCTCATTGGTGTAGTTGAGAAAACTAGCCCTATAGTTACCTTTGGAGATGACAGCAAATGATTTAGTACGGGAAATATCAAATTGGAAATTGGGAATGTCATGATTGAAAACATTTCTCTTGTAGAAGGATTAAAGCACAATCTTCTGAGCATCAGTCAATTCTCTAACAAGGGACACAATGTTGACTTCAAAAAAGAAAGGTGTTTGATCTCAAACAGGAAAGATGTGAAGCTTGATTTATAGGGAGTAAGAAGAGTTATTATGTTCATAGCTAACTTCAGTTTTACCTGTGATGGGGAGATTATTGGGTTTTGAGGTATAAGAACACAGCGGAAATAAACATTAAAATGGTAAAAATCTGAAACAGAAACCGATAGCCGAATCCATGCGAAAAATAATGTTTAATTAGTGGATGAGATGTTTACCTTGTGAAGCTTTACGATTATGATTGTCTAATGGAGGTCCTTGCTTAAAACGATTACCATGTATCCGCTGAGCGATCTACGCCTTATATATATCCACACAAAAACTTGAGCGGAGGAGGCGTGTACTAGCGGTGAAAATCTGAACTCGTTCTTCTTCTTCTGTCTCTCTCTGACTACTAGGGTTTTGTATTATTAATCTTATAAAAAATTTAGTCACCTAATTCAGCCCTAAAAGAGATTATATATGAGAGACCAAAATGAGTTTTAACCCTAATCCAATATTAAAGTTATATTAAATTTGAAATTCTAACTTATTGTCTAATTAAGTCTCAGTTAATCATTCAACAAATGAATTTCTAATTTAGTAATAATAAATTTAAATTTCATTTATTCTATTAATTAAGTCAAACTTAATTATTAATTAATAATTTAAATTTTTTATTTAATTCAAACCTGAGTTTAAATTAAATATATCTTCAAGCTTTCATTGTGGGACCCTAGAGATTATTATTATATTGGAAATAATTTAAATATCTCATATTAAAATTATAAACAGTGAGTGTCATCGAGTAATACATTATTTTTACCCATGTAATATTAATCGATTAAAACTTTTATGAATAATGTAAAATGTAATATAATCCTTTTAACCACATATTATACTCGATGCATGTTATGTGTCATACTCTTCATGGTTTAATCGAGATTTCCTTGATCGATGAGTAGACTATCATTTAAAATCAACATTTGAGCACAACGCCAGTCATTTCATAGTCTAGCTCACACAAGAGACGAATAATATCACTCTAAAATAGGAAGGTTAACTCTTTTGTAGATCAGTCATATATCTTATAAAAGTCATAATATACCTGAAGTCCACTTTTATCATTACCTGGTCAAAGGCAAATTTTAACATAATCAAAGTATAGTAATCATCGTATAAAAATATAACGATTTCACGTCAAAAGACCATTACATCATTATCACTATGAGAATTACTTATGACATAACAGATACGTAGAATCTCACAGTGGGTCTATCCAGCACCATGTATATTTACATCTTCCTGTGTTTTTGACTTTAGTATCACTTTACCTGTGATCGATGAGATGTGATTATCAGTCAACAAAAACACTAGTCTTAATACATTATTATTGTCCTTAATAATAATAGTCGACTAATATTTTGGAATATCGATACTACTCTCATATCATATTTCAAGGACATTTATTAATCTAATATTTATATCACAGTAAATTAAGATATAATAAATTATGAAAGAATAATTGATAGAACATAAAAATTAATAATCCAAGTGTCATAAAAAAATATAATAGTTTTGTCTCTAGGGCAACAATAATGAGGTTTTTTCTACAACAAAGTGTTAGGGCGAAAACACACCCTAATAATTGGTATTTGGTATCCAAAAGGCACATGGTTTGAAATATTGGTATTTGGTATCAAAAAGGCACATATTTTGAAATAGTTTGCTATACAGATTCAGATTTTATAGGTCGTAAGATTGATCAGAAAAGTACTTCAGGAAACTGTTAGTTAAGATTGGTTTCATGGAATTGAAACAAGTAGCATTCGGTATTCACATCAACTGTTGAAGCTGAATACATAAAAGCTGGAAGCTGTTGTACTCAAATTTTATGGATAAGGAACCAACCCAGTGATTATGGGCAGTTGATGCAATGATTCTAATATTCTGCGAAACCACTTGTGCCATATCAACACTTGAGAATTAAGCACATTAATATCAGGTATCATTTTATCATAGGGCATGTCACAAAAGGTACTGTGAAATTATATTTTGTACCCACAGAGGATTAAATTACAGAATTTTTTACAAAACCGCTTGATGATTTTATTTTCTAAGTTGGTTAGTGAACTTGGGATGTTAAATATTTCTAATTAATATTTTTAGGAATTGTAAATTTCTTTACCAGTATTCAGTTCTCGTATATCAAATAGTTATGTGCTTGTATCTAATTGATAAATATTTAAGCAAATAAATATTATCAATTTAATTGAAATTGATTTAAATATAAATAATTAAATTATGATTAAATTAAATAGAAGAACAATTTAAATTACAAAGATTATGATATTAACAATTAAATAATAAGTTCTATAATTTTATGATAAAATTTGTGAGTTGATTAAATAAGTGAATTGAAAAATAATTCGTTATTTCATATTATTCACAAGTGTTTTTCAGTATGTCATTTTATGAAAATTGATATGTCATTTTCTGAAAATCGACAACTCAATCTTTTGAAAATCCACAAGTGTTTTTCCATTAATCGAATTTTATTTATTTTATATTGTCGATTAGCAACAAAAATGAGATTTTCATTTGTAAAAGCTGGCAAGTTTTTTTTAAAAAATTGTCCATTAGTAGCATTTTCTTCTTTTATTTTTATTTTTGATTGTTGGTTAGTAGATTTTATTGTCTATTAGCATTCAAAGACTTGACCGTATTTTGTGTCATCTTCTCTTTCATTGTAAATTTCCAGAGATTATACACACATACTTACAAAGCCATTATTGAACTCGAGAAGGACAATTTTTTAGTTTCTTCATTAGTACTAAAACTTTGTCTAAATTTTGTTTTGAACATAGATTTGTGAATTCCATTACTTGCTATTCATTTGGACTATAATTTTATTTTATTTTTCCAATTAATTAGGGAGATCCAATTTCAAGTTATTCGAACTTTAGGATTTATTTTGGACCTTCATTGCTAATTATTTATGTAATATCCCTTTAAGTTTTAGAATAATAATTATAATAAGATATTGGTAAAAAATGATTAAAATTAGATAAGGAATAGGATTTCAAATTAGGTTAGACTAATTTGCCTAAAATTTGGATCAAATTCTAATATGGATAACTTGTAGGTTAAGATATAGGGTTTTGTATCGTTATAAATACACCCTATTCGTATTCCTTATTTTTATCATTTAAAATTCGTAGGATTTTTTTTGTCAAAAATCAAAAGTCTTGTAAAATTTGTAGAAAATTCATCATATGTCCAAATTCATTGATCTTGGACTTTTCAGAAAGGTCTTTTCGTTCTCTACATCTTTCGTGCTTCGTCTTTTTCAAGAGCACATTATTTAGAGGGTCAAAAAAAGTAAATTCAAAATTATGTGTTATGTCTGTATATTCGATTATCAAAAGATGGGCTACGTGATGATATATTTAAAAGTATTATATGTTATGAAATATGTATCGAGGTGTATGTCTGGTGTCTAGGAGATAATTTTAGATCTATAATTTATGTCATGGTTTGTGAAAATATCGAATAAGAACTTATAGTGATAGTTTTCTATAAAAAACATAGGACCGTTATCACCAGTTTGTAGGGGTCGTGGCATGAATTATGGGTTTTGAATTATTGATGTTTATGTCATATGTGTATTGTGTGTATCGAATAAAAATGAGAATATGTATCGAAAGTGTTCGCTTCGAATATCGTATCATATATATTATTCTATTTTGTTATATGTGTATGTGTTACTTGGCCTAATAGTTGAATCGATTGGTTTCTTGCTGGGTTGATAGTTCATTACTCACAATTTCAGGTTTCTTCTGAGATTCGAGTTGGACATCATTGATGTTCGATGATCTTAGGATTGGAGTAGACTCACTTTTGGATTTTTGCTTTTAGCTGCGCTTTTGAAATAGTCTCCTTTGTAATAGAAATTGCATTAGTAAATTATATTTTATTTCAGTTTCGAATTAGAGATAATAGTCCGGAAGAGCGGGCTATTACATTGGTATCAGAGTCGGCCTTCCTTCGGAGTGTATTAAAATTATAAACAGTGAGTGGCATCGAGTAATACATCATTTCTACACATGTAATAATAATTGATTAAAACTTTTATGAATAATGTAAAATATAATATAATCCTTTTAACCACATATTATACTCGATGCATGTTATGTGTCATGCTCTTCATGGTTTAATCGAGATTTCCTTGATCAATGAGTAGACTATCATTTAAAATCAACATTTGAGCACAACGCCAGTCATTTCATAGTCTAGCTCACACAAGAGACGAATAATATCACTCTAAAATAGGAAGGTTAAGTCTTTTCTAGATCAGTCATATATCTTATAAAAGTCATAATATACCTGAAGTCCACTTTTATCATTACCTGGTCAAAGGCAAATTTTAACATAATCAAAGTATAGTAATCATCGTATACAAATATAACGATTTCACGTCAAAGGACCATTACATCATTATCACTATGAGAATTACTTATGACATAACAGATACGTAGAATCTCACAGTGGGTCTATCCAGCACCATGTATATTTACATCTTCCTGTGTTTTCGACTTTAGTATCACTTTACCTGTGATCAATGAGATGTGATTATCAGTCAAGATAATCTAATATTTATATCGTAGTAAATTAAGATGTAATAAATTATGAAAGAATAATCGATTGAACACAAAAATTATTAATCCAAGTGTCATAAAAAAAAATTATAGTTTTGTCTCCAGGGCACAAACACTAACAATAATGATGTTTTACTACAACAAAACTTCATCAGAATAAAGTTGATTATGGCAGAAGAAGCTCTCCCACTTGAATTTCAAGACAATGAACTCATTGGTAAAAAGGGAGTTGGTAAGAGGTTTAATACAAATGGAATTCTGTCAAGAAGGACTCTGTGAAGCATGTGAAAAAGGGAATTCAAAGAAAGCATCATATTGAAGCAAGGAAATGACAAGCATTACTGGACCTCTTCAGTTAATTTACATGGATTTATTTGGTCCAGTAAATGTACTATCACAATCAAGGAAGAAATATTCTTTATTGATAGTCATGACTACTCAAAGTACAAATGGGTGTTGTTCTTACAATAAAAGGATGAATCACTACCAATGATTGTTGATCATATAAGTATATTTTGATGCAAGTGAAACTACCTATCAGAAAGATCAGTTGGGACAATGAAACAAAATTTAAGAATGCATTTCTTTATGAATTTGGTACATAGTAAGGTATTTTGAGACAGTATTCAGCACTAAGTAATCCATAGCAAAATGGAGTAATAAGAAGGAAGAACCGCACCTTGGTTAAAGTAAGATGGACCATGCTAAATGAATCCATACTTCCTACCTACTTTTGACTGAAGGAGTCTACACAGCATGTTACACTCAGAATCATACCCTGATTAATAAAGAACATGACAAGACTCTTTAGGAGATCATGTCTGACAAAATACCAACACTGAAATATTTTCATGTATTTGGAGTTAAATGCTTTATGGTTAAAGAAGGAAATGAGCATCTAGGAAAGTTTGATTTTAAAGCAGAAGAAGGCATATTTTTTTGCTATTCTCTGGAATCTAAAACATACAGGGTTTATGTAATTACTGATCAGAAGGTGGTTGAAAGCCTTAATGTAACATTCGACGACACCAAGTTTACAATCCTTTAAAGAAAAAAAGGATTCTGAATATCTAGAATTTGAGAATCTTTCTAGAATAATCCTTTATATGAAGATGAATCATCAAGCCATGGTGGCAGCAACTCATGGGAAGCAAGAAGAGGATCTGCAGTTCATACTCAACTTAATGCTGAACAAGGCAGTAGCATCCGGATCTTCTCTGCCAAGACAAAGGGTATTGAACAGAGACCATCCTTTTAAATTGATCATTAGTGATCCAGACACAGGAGTGAGAACTAAAAGTGCCACCCAGAATGAATGTCACTTCTCAGAGTTTCTTCAAAAATAGAGCCCAAAAAAATGGATGAGGCACTTGAAGATCCATATTGGGTTATTTCTATGTAAGAAGAACTCAATGAATTTAAAAGGCAAAAACTTTGAAAGCTGTTACTCCGTCCTAAAGGCAAAATGGTGATTGGCACTAAGTGGGTATTCAGTACTAAATTGGATGAAGAGGTTATTGTAGCAAGAAACAAGGTCAGACTAGTAGGTAAAGGTTACTCTCAAGAAAAGGGTGTAGATTATGATGAAATCTATACTCCAGTAGCTAGGCTTTAGGCGGTCAGGATGTTTTTTGGCATTCCAAACACATTCACACTTAAAGGTTTATCAGATGGATGTGAAGAGTAGATTCCTAAATGGGGAGCTAGAAGAAGAAAAGTATGTGGAAGAACCTCCAGGCTTTGAAGATCCAAATTTGGTGGATTTTGTATACTTTTTATTCATGACTCTCTATGGTCTCACGCAAGCACCAAGGATATGGTATGACACTTTCTCAAAATTTCTGCTTGAAAATGGTTTTACTAGCGGTGTTATAGATAAAACTCTATTTCATAAAATGCATAAAATTAATAGGATATTAGTGCAAGTATATATTGACGATATTATATTTGGTTCTACTAATGATGATCTTTGAAAGATATTTTTGGAGCTAATATAGAGAATGTATGAAATGAGCATGATGGGAGAGTTGAACTACTTTCTTAGATTATAAGTGAGTCAAAGAAAAGATGTAATATTCATTTGTCAATCCAAGTACATTAGAGAACTTCACAAGAAGTATAATTTGAAAGATTCAACTTCAGCAAAGACTCCAATGGCATCAACCACTGAGCTTGATGAGGACAAAACTGGTAAGAAGATTGACATCACAAGCTATATAGGTATTATCGGTTCATTACTATATCTTAATGCAAGTAGACCAAATATTATGTTTGCAACCTGCTTATGTGCTAGGTTTCAAGCTGACCCTAAAGAGTCTCATATAATAGCTGTAAAATGGATTTTTAAGTATCTTAAAGGAACTCCAAATATTGGTATTTGGTACCCCAAAGGCACATGTTTTGAACTAGTTTGCTATACAGATTCAAATTTTGTAGGTCGTAAGATTGATCAGAAAAGTACTTCAGGAAACTGTTAGTTTCTTGGAAGAAGATTGATTTCATGAAATTGAAAGAAGTAGCATTCGGTATCACCATCAAATGCTGAAGTTGAATATATAGCAGCTGCAAGCTGTTGTGCTCAAATTTTGTGGATAAGGAACCAACACCGTGATTATGGGCAGCTGATGCAATGATTCCAATATTCTGCGAAACCACAAGTGCCATAACAATCTCTAATAACCCGGTTCACCACTCGAGAATTAAGCACATTGATATTAGGTATCATTTTATCATAGGCATGTCATAAATGGTACTGTGAAATTACATTTTGTACCCATAGATGACCAAATTGCAGAAATTTTCACAAAACTGCTTGATGATTTCACTTTCTCTTAGTTGGTTAGTGAACTTGGGGATGTCAAATCTTTCTAATTGATCAAATTAGAAGTCAAGAACTGCAACTTGTTTCAAATAAATTCACTTTTGAATTAATGTCAATATTTTTAAGACATGTAATTTACCAGTATTCAGTTCTTGTGTATCAAATATTTATCTGCTTGTATCTAATTGATAAATATTTAAGCAAATAAATATCATCAATTTAATTGAAATTGATTTAATTATAAATAATTAAATTATGAGTAAATTAAATAAAAGCACAATTTAAGTTACAAAGATTATCATATTATTAATTAAATGACAAGTGCTATAATTTTATGATAAAATTTGTGTGTTGATTAAATTAAGTGAATTCAAAAATAATTTGGTATTTTATATTATTCACTTGAATTAAAATCTTCACTTTTTGTATGTATGTGTGAAATTTGATTAGTTAGATATTGTAGAAATCGACAAGTTAATTTTCTGAAAATCGATAAGTTATTTTCTGCAAACTGATAAGTTAAACTTTGAAAATCGACAAGTCAATTTTCTGAAAATCGACAAGTCATTTTCTGAAAATCGACATGTTAATCTTCTGAAAATTGAGAAGTCTATTTTCTGAAAATTGACAAGTCATTTTATGAAAACCGACAAGTTAATTTTCTGAAAATCGATATGTCATTTTATGAAAATCGACAAGTTAATTTTCTGAAAATCCATAAGTTTTTTTCCATTAATCGACATTTTTTTTTATTTTATATTATCGATTAGCAACAAAAATGAGATTTTAATTTGTAAAAATTGGCAAGTTTTTTTAAAAAACTGTCGATTAGTAGCATTTTCTTCTTTTATTTTTTTTTAATTGTTGATTAGTAGATTTTATTGTCCATTAGCATTGAAAGACTTAACATTTTTTTGTGTCATCTTCTCTTTCATTGTAAATTTCCATAGATTATACACACATACTTACAAAGCCATTGTTGAACTCGAGAAGGACAATTTTTTTAGTTTCTTCATTACTACTAAAACTCTGTCTCAATTTTGTTTTGAACATAAATTTGTGAATTCCATTACTTGCTATTCATTTGGACTGTTATTTTATTTTTTTTGACCACGTAACTAGGGAGATCCAATTTCAAGTTATTCGAACTTTAGGATTTTTTTGGACCATCACTGCTAATTGTTTATGTAATATCCCTTAATTTTTAGAATAATAATTATAATAAGATATTAGTAAAAAATGATTAAAATTAGATAAGGACTAGGATTTAAAATCGGGTTGGACTAATTGGCCTAAAATTTGGATCAGATTCTAATATGGATAATATGTAGGTTAAGATATAAGGTTTTGTATCGTTATAATTACACCCTATTCGTATTCCTCGGTTTTATCAATTAAAATCCGTAGGGTTTTTTTCCCTCTCAAAAATCAGCAGTCTTGTAAAATTCATACAAAAATCATCTTAAGTCTGAATCATTGATCTTTGACTTTTCGGAAAAGTCTTTTCGTTCTTTACAACTTCCGAGTTTCATTTTTTCAAGAAAACATTTAGAGGGTGAAAAAGAGTAAATTCAGATCTGGTCCGGTTTTGAGATAAGTTTTTGATTGATCATGCTAGTATTTTCAAAATTATGTGCTATGTCTGTATATTCGATTATCAAAACATTGACTAAGTGATGATATATTTGAAAGTATTATATGTTATAGAATATGTATCGAGATGTATATGTGGTGTCTAGGAGATATCTTTGGATCTGTGATTTATGCCATGGTTTGTAAAAATATCGAATAAGAACTTAGGACCGTAGTCACGGGTTTGTAGTGACAGTTTTCTGAAAATTTAGGACCGTTATCACCGGTTTGTGGTGGTCGTGGCATGGATTATGGGTTTTGAATTATTGTTATTTATGTGGTATGTGTATTATGTATATCGAATAAGAATAAGAATATGTATCGAAAATGTTTATTTCGAATATCATATCGTATAAATTATCGTATTTTATTATATGTTTATGTGTTACTTAGCCTACTATTTGGATCGATTGGTTTCTTGTTAGGCTGTATAACTCATTACTTATAATTTCAAGTTTCGTCTAAAATTCGAGTTGGATAGCATTGGTCTTCGAGGATCTTAGGATTGAAGTACACTCACTTTTGGACTCCCGTTTTTAGCTACGCTTTTTAATAGTCTCCTTTGTAATAGATTTTGCATTAGTAAATTGTATTTTATTTGAGTTTCAATTTAGAGATAATAGTCCAGAAGAGCGGGCTGTTACAATTTAATTGTTCTAAACTCGCGTTTGTGTAGCAAAATTTCTCATATTATATCATTATTAATTTTGATATTATTCCGTAAAGTTTGAATTTTTTAGTGTTTGTTTAATTTTTCTCTGGTTGTGTCAATACAAAAATTCGTACGATTAATTACAAATTAATTACCAATCATTTTCTAAAATGGGTGAAAATTTTGTAATTAAGTGAACCAATTATGTGTCCATTTTAGATTGTAATCATAATAAACATGGCCATTTTATTGCTAAGCACGTTATCTGAATCAACATTCACATGTTTGGGACTAACAATATCTAATATTTAAATTCTTTATTTTATAGAGATGGATGCCCAAAAACACTCTTAATGCATTGTGGGTGCTTATATATATGTTTTAAATAAAAATTGGTTATGTTTTCAAATCCATCTACTCCTATTTTTGAAAAGGTTTGACCATGTTCTACCACCTGGGGAGATTACCATTTCTTTACCACATGGTCAAACCTTCTTTGGACCCGATTCTCCTGTGTATCGTATTTCTACTTGAGAATTTTTTGAGGAGGAAGAAGATGGTGCGGTGCTTACTTATCATTGAGATGGGACATTTAATGGTATTCTTTTTGGCATTGATGCGGTGGAGATATCATATTACAGGCAAAATAACTATACACTCTCAATTATACCTCCCACCTTTTAATTAAAATGCTATAAACCTATGTTGACTACAAATAAATATTTGATGAAATTTTGTAGGTTCTACGAGCGAATTTTCAGTTGGTCAATTTAACATCAAAATTTTATCATCGCATTTGGAAGATTATTGTTTTGGCATTATAAGGAGATGGCACACTGCTTACTTATCATTGAGATGGAACATTTGATTGAACTTTTGTTGGCATTGATGCGGTGGAGATATCATATGCTACGGATAAAATAACTATATACTCTCAATTATTCTCCCCCTTTTAATTAAAATGCTATAAACCTATGTTGACTATAAATAAATATTTGATAAAATTTTGTAGGTTCTACGAGCGAATTGTCGGTTGGTCAATTTAAGGTCAAAATTTTACCATCGCATTTGGAAGATTATTGTTATGGGATTGTAATTGTTTTTGAAATTTTAACAAAATTGATAGATTGTTTAACACTTTGAATAAATTTAACAAAACTATTTATTGTGTAGGACATTGCACGTGAGTTCAGTTCAATCACATATCGATGGTCTCATGGAGATGTTTTCCAGATCGCTAAAGGTGAACCTACTTGGAACTTTTAAATCAAAAAAGACCACCTTATCACGTACAAGAATCCATGACTAGCAATGGGTACATTTCTCACCGACATCACACACTAATTATTATTGAGTGTGCTATCATTTGTAATTTCTTTAAACTTCAATTTTTGGGTACATGTATTTATGTTGCTTGCATCATTTCGCGTGGACATAAGCTTATACTATTATTATTGTTATTATCATTTTAGTCATTTTCGTTTTGTGTTCATACTAATATCGTGTTGTTGTTCGATGTCCACTTGTAGTTATTGAAGTTCTATCACTCATGTTATAAATTTATTTGTAAATCAGTCTCTCATTATAAAATTTGGATTTAATAAATATGTTTGAATTTTTAGATGATATGGAGCGACTGGTTATTGGTATTGTCTTGAATTTTGTCGAAATTGAAATATTTAGCGACCTCGTTATTGTTTATTGATTGTGTGCATCGAATTATATGTGTATGTTATTTATAATTGATATTTTAATCATTCGACCTATATTAGTTTTGTCATTCGGTTGAAATTTTTTAATTAGTCTATTTGTTTGTTCGAGATTTTCTTGAAAATGGATTTATTTGCTCATAAATCTAGAATTATCGAAAATAAATGATATTAGAGGAAATTCCTAGAAATGCTCAGAATATAGAGAAAATGAAATATATTTTTATTAGTGTAATTAAATACAAAATTGGTAATATGACCAATGATATACATGGATGGTGGATTAACTCTGGTGTGACCCTCCTTGTTGTAAAACAAAAAATGAACTGTTTTAATGCAATTCCGAAATTGTTTACGTATTTTGGTTATAACTTTAACCCTTGTTGATAGATTTAAAATGGTAAATGAAGAGATGTAATCAAAATTTAGTGGTCAATTTTTATATGAAGCCAGAAATTTATTATTTCGAGATGATATAGAATCATTGTTGAAATATACGATGAAAATATCAAATCACTTAATTGTGAGGGAACCGAGATTTATGGTTGAGATAAAGGATGTTAATGTATCTACGTACTGAATATGATTATTTGGAAATGACGATATCATATTAGAAATTTTGTGACACACAAAATAGGGTGAACAAATTGAAATTGAGATATGGATGATTTATTTGAGATATGTGTTTAATTTAATCCGGTCAAAATAATGAACCAACCTGAATATTGAGAATAAACCATATTTCTCTGTAAGTATCGACTGTGATATTGATAATCCAAATTCAATTTTGGGAAATCAATTTAATTTTGGTGGAAGGAATTTTGAAATGTTCAATTCATGACATGGTGAGTATTGTTTTATCAAATATACGTGGTTTATTAAAAGTAATGGCTACTAGAAGTTTTTGGCCGACACTGAATGGACTATGTTAGTTTGATTGCACTCGAAAATATATGAGTCAGTATATATGGATTGTTCTTCTAATGTATACCAAAAACATACACACTATGAAAGTTGTAGTTAAGAGAAAATTATTTTTATTTCGGTTTTAACGAATAGTGGTCATGTGCATTTTTTAAAACGACATCTACTGGGAGATTTAGTTTGACTTGCATGTTAAAAGCAAAATAAAAATAAATGTAAATATGGGAGATGATTTAATTATTATTTATATTAATTGCAAAATTTATTGAGACCGTTACAATTGCATGGGTGGAGAAAATGAATAGATAACCTGCATATGAAGAATGATTTACAATCATATGAAGCAAAATTTATTGAGACCGTTACAATTGCATGGGTAAAATGAATAGATAACCTGCATATGAAGCATATTAGTTTCTATTTTCGTAACTCGAGATACATTTTCTACGTTCATATCAACATAAATAATAAACAAATATTTTGCTTTAAAGCCAACACATGAGTGTAACATCATTAGCTCTTACAAACATCTATTAGCCCATATGGTCAAATGACCATTGTACCTGCAAATGTCACACACAACTAGCTTTGGTAAACTAAACTCTCCATGAACTTGCATATGCTCAAAGTACGGTTTCAGAGTTGAAGCTTATAAGCTAAAGTTTTTAAAACAGAAGCATCTCCAGTTGTCTAGTCAAATGAAAAATCTAATTAAAAAAAGTAAAGCCAACAGCACACTTCTTCTTCGGAGACTTCTCTGTTACAGCCACCTTCTTTTGTACAATGATCCAGTACTGTCCCAACCTAGCTTCATTCTTTTTACACGGGAAAGTGCCTCCACTCAAGACGGTGATGTATGATCGGACTATCTGTGCAGATATCGGCAATTGGCGCCATTCCGACATCCCCTGGGAGTGTTGAAGTACGTGCACGGCTTCTGATGCCGATTCACCGTAGATGGTCTTTGCCCAAATATTTGAGTGTTTGCACCCAACGAAGAGCAGTTCATGGGAGGGGTTGAGTGACTAAAGGCGGCTATCATATTAGCAGCAGCCCGCTGGTTGACCATTAGCAATGTAACCAAATCATTCACTAAAGGATTCAGACCCATTGCTGTTAGAGCAGTTTGTCCTGAGACAGGGTACGGGTGCATCTGGAGTAGAGGTGAATTCCTATGCAGAAGGGATGGCAGCCCATTTAGTGGTGGCTGTAGGCTTGCGGTTTGTGGCAAAGAAAATGTAGCCACTGGTGATATTGGAGGTTCCATTCTCATACCAGCGACAGTTCCATTTTCACTGATTGGACTCTCAATCTCCATATCCGATTCCCAGTTGGTACTTGGTGAGGAATACAGAGGTGACATTGGGGCCATTGTTGCTTCTAGTGATGGTATGTCATTGTTAATTAGGCTCTTATTGCTGCTTGATGTGACCATTGAAGAAACGGTTATTGGAGGGGCAGAGGATTCACCACTAATACAATGTGAATTATGTCCAGGAGTTGTATTTTCCCTTGGAAAGGTAAGTAACGATTCAGGAATGGTTGCAATGGCACTGGCACATGACCTTCCTTTAGCTGTCGAATCACATATTTTTATCAGCTTGTCGACGTCTCCTGGGTTCTGTAGGAGATGGGCTAGCAAGTCCAGGTGAAGAACATCCTGAGCAGGTACCGAAGATGTCCAAGCAATGGGTTTCGGGATGACCACTCCAGTATTTTCTCGGACACGGTAAAACTGGTCAGGTGTTTCGCTTGGAACTGATTTTGTTGCCTCGATTCCAGTGAAACTTTGCCCGCTGAAAAACTTACGAACAGTATCTGTGTTGAGCCATTGCATGAACATGCCCAAACCAACTGCAGGTTCACCTTGCCCCAATGCGACGCCATTTAAAGCATTTACGGCGTCAATAGCGAGGGCCATTGTTTCACCATTCATGGATGAACTAGTCAGGAATGGTGAACTGTTGCTGAGCAGGTTGCCTTCCTCCTCCATGGGCATTATCGGGATTATTGGGATTGTGCTGTCAACAAGGTCAGTAGGCTCCCTATGAAGCCTGACATTGAAACCAAAAGTAAAAAAGTAATCAGAGGTGCTAAATTGAAATAAAGTTAAAAAGTAGACTCGGGGAACAAGATAAACTTTACCTAGGATCAGTTGGTACACGTCTCCGGGTAGCCTCTATGCTCTCTTGCCCAGCAGCCACACATAACTGTTATTAAAATCCGTGTGTAATAGTCAACATCAACTTATAAAAGAAAAGTTCATAGCATCTTAAACTATAGCATCTTAAACTAAAAAGATATTAAAATGTATGTAATATCAATGTTTCAACTCATACCTTTGGAGGACACATCCATTCTATTTGTGGAATATGACCATGTCTTCCGGGCTCTGGGCTCTCGCAAAGTGTTCCTTTCAATTTGTTCATTGAGATCGATGAAAAATAACTATGATGAGGATAACTGAACACTTATGTTTGCTTCCACACCCCCTTATGGATACACGAACTAGACAAGAAATAACCTGCCAGTTTTAGGATGGAAAATAATAGGATTTAATTATTATTTCTTCAAATGTCTTTCATAATTTTTCAGTCTAGAGAATACGGAGGACCTCTTCAAAGGAAAACGTCCAGCCTACAAACATTTAGTGATAGCTTTGAAATCGACAATGTTAAGACGTGCAAGTTTAAGTCCGACAACACGAACAAGAAAAACAACTTCGTCCTCAACTTCTAAACATCAAGCCCTTTACCCTTAAATAGTCGGCGGAATATAAGAATTTTATAAACTATAAAGTATAACGTTTGACAACATTTTGCTATATAGATAACAAAGATATACAAGAACACACTTGTGCACATCATTGCATATTTCTAATTTGCACAAAAAAAGTCTATAAATGCAACATGCTATAATATAAGACAGGCTTCTCACCGAAAAAAAGAGAAAGATTATGAACACGTGATAGAAAGTTGTAACATGTAGAAAACATTATCTAATTGAGTAACCATCTCACCATCATAGCTTTTTATCAAGTCTCACAATTCATACTTAATTGCACATTTTTTTTTTATTTTCGAGGATTCTACATGTACTTGTACAGATTATGAACACTTGACACACAATTGCAGCATATAACCAATTTTATTTGAATAAGTAACCATCTCGTCTAAAACCTTAAATGTTGTTTTCAACCTATGTCCATAGTAAGAAGTATATACCTCATTGGCCTTTTGCTTAGAAAGAAAAAAACAAAAACAAGTATAGCTAATAAGTTTATATATAATCAGCAAAGTAATACTATAATTATCACAACAGTTAAAAACATCAAAGAACCAAAGGTATTCCAGGTGATGTAATCAGACGAGCTTAAATTGTCAAACATTACTACTTATTCAAAAAAACATCAAAGAACCAGAGGTATTCGAGGTGACGTAACCTGGAGAACTATTAGCATTTTTTTATTATTATTATAAAGTTACAAAAGAGGTTAATATAATGGTTCAATTCCTCTCAATCATATACTATTTCATGCTATTTGATCTTAATTGGGAAGTATACACATTCAAATTCAAATTACATGTTTATAAATTTTAGTATCCAATAATATATATTAGAATTTTATTCAAATTATATATAATTTAAGTGAAATTATGTAAATATTGATGGAAGTGGTGTATCGCATGAGGTGAAATTTATTAAATATCAGTACAAAGCCAAAGATCGGCATATCTCTCTCTTCTTGCAAAGAAATAATTCTTCATGTCAGTAGGTGTCTAGGATATTATTACCATATGTGAAAAAGTAATAATCTAAAAGTGTAACCAAATTAAAAATGAGGATAGTTAAGGACCTCCATATGAAGCAAATTCTTTCCATATGACAAAAAATATTGATCTAAAAGTAAAATGGTGGGAATATGATAAAGAGAATACTCAGAGTGCAAATATGAAAGATAATGACCATGCACATCTACACTACACTAAATATGAAAGATACTGGTTGTGCACAACTACACTATAAAATTATATATTTTTAGTAATAAATAAGGGTAAAATTTTATATCTTACCATTGAATGTGATATTTCATTTCTAATTCAATATAGAGTTAAAGGCTTAACAATAAATTTGTAAAGTTCAGGGGTTTACATAAAACTTGTAAAACTTTTGGGACTAAATTGTAATGTATAAGTGAAAGTAATTTCAATATTTTGGAAAAGGTTTGGGGTACTAAACTACATTAAAAGAATAGTAATATGTAAAGGTTTCTTAAATATCTTTTATTGAAAGAAACATGCCACCATCGAGGGGCATAAATAGTGGTGTCTCGAAAAGTGCGTGGTTTGATCGTACACATGTTGGTTTAAAGTTCTCACTTGATGTAAATATTTTGAATCTTGTCAAAGATTGTCTGAGTGTGTTTAACTAGTAAAATTGGACAATTGTTTATAACAACGAACAAGTTAGTTTCTCTTGTTTATTTCGAGTCTTCTCTCTTTCACTTCTAATTTTCTTATTAATTTCAATGAGTGATTGATGAACGGTGGTTAAATTAAGTTTTTGATGGTGTTGTTAGGTTTTAGAATTAGAGACATGGTATAATAATAATTGATTGGTATGTAATGCACTAAAATTGGAAAATTAGATTCCTAAAATTTGTCACGCTAGAGAAATAAAACAAGTATATCATATTCCCAACATAAAAACTATTATATCACAATATTCAAATTATGACATAACAATTAAATTTATAATATTCTGTAATTTTTAAATTGTTAATTATATGAATTTTTTTGAAAAAAAGAATAAATTTTGATAAAGATTAAGAACTGAAATTATGGTTGAACAATGAGCCTAATTATAGATTATATTTGAATAAGGATAACTAGTAGAATTATAATTAAGGTTTCGTAACTCTATATATGCGTTATATTCTCTTCTTTCTCTCCTAATCCTTCGGGGTCGCACAGATCTCTCTCGAGATCATAATCTATCTTTCTTCATCATCTTTATTATTTAAATTTATAGGCTTTCCTCACATACAAATCATCTATCTTGTAAAATTTCTTATAAACTCAGTGTAAGTCATAGACTTTGGGAAACATCCTTTCGTTATGTACAACTTTCATTATTTTCGGTATGTTTAAGGTTTTAGATGTATAATTTTTGATGGGTTGCATATGATAAGTAACATGTACGCATATACAGAAAAAATATAATATTCGATATGATACCGATGACACTAATCCAATCTCTTCGATATGTGATGTGGGTGTTATAAATACTATAATTAGTTGGAATCCTATTTCTTTTACATATCTTCAATTGATATCAATACTAAATATATAAGTTTATATAATAAATATTTTTCAGAAAACCTTGTTTTGGATTACTATGCCCCTCCACAAATTTATCTTTTCTTTTTTCCCAACATATATCGTAAACGGACTTTCTTTCTAGCATTTGCACGTTAATATTAGGTTACCCGATCAGGTTCATTCGACAACTAAGGTTCTTTCGATAACTAATTAAGGCATCCATTCATCAATATCTAAGGCTTGATGTGTAGTATTTAAGTAAGAGTCTTTTGAACTCTAGCAATTAAGCAAGTGTCAAGATTTTTTGATGGAGTCCTATATAAAGGCTTGTACCTAATCATTTGTAATGAAGTCATTTTCAAGTATTATAATTTATATAAAATATCTCTTATCCTAAATATTTTGCTTGAGTTTGAGTGAGATCTTTTCTTTCAACGTATACTAAAATGCTAGAGCCCAAATATGTCTCAAATTGTTTTTCAAAATGAAGGCCAACGTGTTGAGTTGGTTTTTGTTAATTTTCTTAACAACAATTTAAGACTAGCACAAATTGTAGTTAGCCAATTATAGAGACAAATCATGTGTAAAACAAAGAATTATTAATACCTACCTACATCCAATACATCCCAGAAAAAACTTATAATCTTAGGATTCAACTAATTAATTCAATTGAATTTTTTCCAATGAATAGTACCAATTAATAACCTCAAACCACAAGCAAGAAATCATTTTGGTGGTTTGCCTTAGATGAAAACACCTTCAAACTGATTAGAGGTTAAAGAAAACTTGAGCATCTGTTGATTTCTTTGTGAATTCTAAAGCATCCATTCAAATTCAGTTTACTACAACAGAATATATATATCACATATTCAAATTCATCAGAATGTAAAGACTGTGATCAAAGAGAAGATAGCATACCTCGTCAGTTTCAACACCTCTACAGTCCTTTGGCGACGATTGGAAGCTTAAAGAAATGAGAATTTTACTAGAGTCAATTTAGCCTGCAAAAGATAAGAGAGTTTTTGAGGAAAGGGAGAGAGGCGCCCGTAAAACCCTAGCAGTTGGTTAGCATTGGTTATATACGCCTACAGAGTGAACTGGGCGTGGTGTACAGCTATTACCAACCGTTACTTTTTGGTATCTTGCAGGGTATTTGTTTCTTCTGTTTTCAAATTTTCCAAATTGTGCTTCCCGCGTTTGATCTGATTTTTTATTCTTCTCATTGCTCCCTCCGCCAAAGTCCTCTTCTCTTGATTTAAATGATTTTTTATTCAGAATAAATTAAATTGGATATTTTTCATGGTGTAGTATCAAATTATAAAAAAGTTTAGTGAAAATTTAGCTTTATCATAATTTTGAAATTTTATAGTTTGTTAAAGTATAAACTACAACACACATTTCCATCATTCATATATGTAATAATACAAATATAAAATATCAACAAAAACTTATGTTTAGAAAATTGTAAGCATATACTTTTAGTAAAAAATATGATGTTTAATCTTATTGAATTTTAATATTAAAAGCATCTATCTTGTAACACCCCGACTTAAAATATATTAGATGGAATGAAAGTAATAAAGATTTTAGTTGAGTAAAATAATATAAAGTAGTTAAGTGCTATTATATCAGAACTATGTAGTCGAATTCAATAAATAAAAAGATTTCATAATAAGTATTTGTATTATAGTATGTTGGTGGTCGAATATCCACTACAAGAAATTTGCAATCACACAACACCTATGAAACAACGTTGACAAAAAAACTGTTGCCCCAAATTCGTAGACAACTGTGAATTTCCTTTCCTTGAAAAACTGTTGTTGGAGTACATGTAGAACAACGGTTATAGCTGTTTTTTGAAAGACTTGTCTCTGTGGCATCCTCTTACCGAGATAGACAACAGTTAAGATTCTGCACTGTTGTCATAAATCTTTCACATAACAGTCAAAAACCGTTGTTAATAAGCTAACTTATGGTAGTGTGAGACTACAGTTTTTGGCCTTATGTTGTGTAATTTAGACAAGTGTTTATTATAACACTTATCTTATTGAACATCAAACAATGGTTTTTACATACCATTATTAAAAGGAAAGCTCACAGACAATGGTTTTTAGTAGTATTGGGTAAATGAGGTTCAAACAACCGGTCTTGTGTCTTGTTGTCTGAACACCTTATTTAGATAATTGTTTTACACATTGTGACAGTAACCGTTGTCTGTTGAGTAATGGTAAAAAAAAATTGACTTGCAAATATGCAAGTCCCCACAAAACAGATCCAAAAACATTTAACCAAGAAATTTCCAAATCATGAATCATTCGACCAACAAACTAACAATCAAAAAATCATGAGCCAAATCAAAAACCAAAAATACTACCTCAAATGGACGAGTTCAAGTATTAAACTAAAAGTTTGGCGATAAATACATACAAATCAAAGTGTACTCTCTTTATAGTAATACAAAGCTACAAAATGCAATCTCCATTTCATGGAGACCGCATTTTGCAGCTCTTGCATTACTATAAAGAGAGTAAACCTGGACACGTATACATTCATCAACAAACTAAATATTTTTACAAATTTACAAGTTCATCTATGAATTGAAAAATACACAAATTAATCACAATGCCATAATACTACAAGTCCAGTGAAGAGCCTCCGGTAATTGGTTTGAGGTAATTATCATCATCACTGGTAACAAAAACTCTGGTTTGCCAAATAAATGCTATAACAGAAACTTAACATTCCAATAACCTGGGAAAAAGCTATAGGAGCAGTGTCCCTCATATTGATTGCCTCTGTTCGTGAAGTTGCTGAAGACCGAACAACCATAAAACCTCCACCACCAATCCCACTAGCCATTGCATTAACAACACCTAGGCATAAAGCAGTTGCTACTGCAGCATCAACAGCATGTCCACCCGGTCCAAGAATCGACACTCCAGTTTTTGAACACCGCGCATCATCAGCACCAACAACTGCTTTATCTGATTCAACAACTTCACCATTTCCAAATGACAAGAAGCTATAGGAGCAGTCTCCCTCATATTGATTGCCTCTGTTCGTGAAGTTGCTGAAGACCGAACAACCATAAAACCAGCTCCACCACCAATCCCACTAGCCATTGCATTAACAACACCTAGGCACAAAGCAGTTGCTACTGCAGCATCAACAGCATGTCCACCCTGTCCAAGAATCGACACTCCAGTTTTTGAACACCGCGCATCATCAGCAGCAACAACTGCTTTATCCGATTCAACAACTTCACCATTTCCAAATGACAGACCCTCATTACCATACTTTCCGCCTCCCTTAGTTATTCCAAATTCCAAGTAGCCAGTTAAAGTGAGGCCGGCAACTACATCAAATAGAATGATTAGTCCTTCCAACTACATCAAGATTCCAACTATGCTAGTGCCAGATAGTTCAAATCTTTTTATCTTATGTTTTTCTTAATATGATCAATGATTGACTGTCTAAAATTGGAACATAACAAATGAACTAAACAAGTCTAATCTAAGCAGTTCTTGAAACCTGAAGACTTCGATTTTTGTCTTGAAGAAGGAGTAATACACATAACAATTTACAAAACTGAAAAAAATAAGTTGCACATCCATCGAACAAATTTATATAAGATCCTACATTGAAAAATATAATAAATTAACAACAGGATAGAGCTGAAAAGCTAAGATAAGATATGCTAAATAACTTACTTATGAACGGTATCTTTGAATTTCTCCTCGTCCAAGAATTGCTGTATCAGGAAAACTAGTTCCCGACTCAAATATGGCATGGTACCTGCTCCCGGGATCCGGAGATACTCCAGCAGAATGTAAGACTAAATTGTAGTGTCAGGTGTATTTATCTCGCATTTCATATACAACCTTTATGTTTTGTTAAATAGGAATATGGGCTGACTACTCTCATAGCATAGCATAGAAATTGTCGAGTGTCGATGTAAGTCAAGGTGTTTTGTACAATCACTTTACTGAACTATATTTATTTGAAAAAGCAAGTGTCACTTGGTCACTACATCTAATCCTGTTGGGAATCTGATATTCAATAGTATCATTTATCCAGAATCATGCAGATAGCCTTGACCAGTTGTGACATGGTACTTGACTACATATTTAGACAAACATAGATCAGGTTGAAAGTGAGATAAATAAAGTAATAGTTTGCATGTCAAGAAAATCTTAAACCAAATTGAGAGTGAGATAAACAAAATCATTGTTTAACCAACTAGAAAACTGTAATGCCACTTGCCAGGATACCTTAATAACAAATACAGGCAGCTTTTGAAATTTAGCTACAATGCGTATCCAAGGATTCTGTTTCAGTTCAGGACTAGTTGCTAGAAGGCATCTTCCAGGACAATGTCCTCTGTGATATATATTTCATCCTCTAGTCCCATCACTGCTGCTACCTGTTGTAGCTCAGCTTCCAGGATCTAAAAAACAAATACGAAATTTAGTCACTTTTTCATATGATTCATATTTAAGTAGAAAACAACAGACTCCGGTATTCGACCTTTAGTCTTACTTATAACAACTACTAGCTTACGCCTGCTCCAAACTATCACTAAACTCCAACAATTAATTTCATCGTAACAAACAAATAAACAATACCAACTAACCACAATCAGAATCTACCTTACCAAGAAGAAAGACACCAAACTTTCCTACAAACTGAGCCTGTAAGCAACCCAAGATTTATCAAAAAAGCATTAAACAGAAAAACAAACAAAACCAATTAACACTAACTAAAATGGGTCATCAAAGAATCAATCTTTATCTCATTTCCACATACCAACAAAAAAAATTATTTGCTCTAAATTAGCAAGAAACAATAAAAGCCCATTTCAGATCCACACCCGATAATTCAAATTGCATGTAAAATAAAGATAAGGATTTGAAAAAAGAAGCTTACCTAGGAGCACCAAAAGTAACAGAGCTGGGGTCTTTACTTTCTAAGCACTTGTTTCTTTTTATTTAATCGGAGCCCCAAATCGGAGCCATAGACATGTCCAGTGGAGAGAAAGAATTTCGGAGTCCTGAAACACCAAAAATTCATACTTTCATAGAGAGTGGGAGAGAGGGAAAGAGAGCA